>NC_143046.1:89192500-89397500 GCF_057628025.1 Oncorhynchus mykiss
GCTGTGCCCTCGCTGTGCCCTCGCTGTGCCCTCGCAGTGCCCTCGCTGTGCCCTCGCTGTGCCCTCGCTGTGCCCTCGCAGTGCCCTCGCTGTGCCCTCGCTGTGCCCTCGCTGTGCCCTCGCTGTGCCCTCGCTGTGCCCTCACTGTGCCTTCGATGTGGCCTTGATGTGCCCTCGCTGTGCCCTCGCTGTGCCCTCGCTGTGCCCTCGATGTGCCTTCGATGTGGCCTTGATGTGCCCTCGCTGTGCCCTCGCAGTGCCCTCGCTGTGCCCTCGATGTGCCCTCGCTGTGCCCTCGATGTGCCCTCGCTGTGCCCTCGCTGTGCCCTCGATGTGCCCTCGCTGTGCCCTCGCTGTGCCCTCGCTGTGCCCTCGCTGTGCCCTCGATGTGCCCTCGCTGTGCCCTCGATGTGCCCTCGCTGTGCCCTCTGTGCCCTCACTGTGCCTTCGATGTGGCCTTGATGTGCCCTCGCTGTGCCCTCGCAGTGAGGTTTCCGTGTCTTATTTTCAACCAGTTATGTAACTGTTGGGCACACAGTGGTGTTTACTGTTATCACTGTGGAAAAAGTATTAACGTTCCCACAGTAGACCTAGTCTTAGGTCTTAACGTTCCCACATTAGACCTAGTCTTAACGTTCCCACATTAGACCTAGTCTTAACGTTCCCACATTAGACCTAGTCTTAACGTTCCCACAGTAGACCTAGTCTTAGGTCTTAACGTTTCGACATTAGACCTAGTCTTAACGTTCCCACATTAGACCTAGTCTTAGATCTTAACGTTCCCACATTAGACCTAGTCTTAACATTCCCACATTAGACCTAGTTTTAGATCTTAACGTTCCCACATTAGACCTAGTCTTAACGTTCCCACATTAGACCTAGTCTTAGGTCTTAACGTTCCCACAGTAGACCTAGTCTTAATGTTCCCACATTAGACCCAGTCTTAACGTTCCCACAGTAGACCTAGTCTTAGATCTTAACGTTCCTACATTAGACCTAGTCTTAACGTTCCCACATTAGACCTAGTCTTAACGTTCCCACATTAGACCAAGTCTTAACGTTCCCACATTAGACCTAGTCTTAACGTTCCCACAGTAGACCTAGTCTTAACGTTCCCACATTAGACCTAGTCTTAACATTCCCACATTAGACCTAGTCTTAACGTTCCCACATTAGACCTAGTCTTAACGTTCCCACATTAGACCTAGTCTTAACGTTCCCACAGTAGACCTAGTCTTAGGTCTTAACATTCCCACATAGACCTAGTCTTAACGTTCCCACATTAGACCTAAGCTTAACGTTCCCACAGTAGACCTAGTCTTAATGTTCCCACATTAGACCCAGTCTTAACGTTCCCACAGTAGACCTAGTCTTAGATCTTAACGTTCCTACATTAGACCTAGTCTTAACGTTCCCACATTAGACCTAGTCTTAACGTTCCCACATTAGACCAAGTCTTAACGTTCCCACATTAGACCTAGTCTTAACGTTCCCACAGTAGACCTAGTCTTAACGTTCCCACAGTAGAGCTAGTCTTAACGTTCCCACATTAGACCTAATCTTAACGTTCCCACATTAGACCTAATCTTAACGTTCCTACATTAGACCTAGTCTTAACGTTCCCACATTAGACCTAATCTTAACGTTCCCACATTAGACCTAGTCTTAGGTCTTAACGTTCCCACATTAGACCTAATCTCTAGTATAGACTATATTGATATAGACTGTATTGATATAGACTGTATTGATATAGACTGTATTGATATAGACTGTATTTATAGTGTAGACTGTATTGATATAGACTGTATTTATAGTATAGACTGTATTGATATAGACTGTATTGATATAGACTGTATTTATAGTATAGACTGTATTGATAGACTATATTGATATAGACTGTATTGATATAGACTGTATTGATATAGACTGTATTGATATAGACTGTATTTATAGTATAGACTGCATTTATAGTGTAGACTGTATTGATATAGACTGTATTTATAGTGTAGACTGTATTGATATAGACTGTATTTATAGTATAGACTATATTGATATAGACTGTATTGATATAGACTGTATTGATATAGACTGTATTGATATAGACTGTATTTATAGTATAGACTGTATTGATATAGACTGTATTTATAGTATAGACTATATTGATATAGACTGTATTGATATAGACTGTATTGATATAGACTGTATTTATAGTATAGACTGCATTTATAGTGTAGACTGTATTGATATAGACTGTATTTATAGTATAGACTGTATTGATATAGACTGTATTGATATAGACTGTATTGATATAGACTGTATTGATATAGACTGTATTGATATAGACTGTATTGATATAGACTGTATTTATAGTATAGACTGCATTTATAGTATAGACTGTATTGATATAGACTGTATTTATAGTATAGACTGTATTGATATAGACTGTATTGATATAGACTGTATTTATAGTGTAGACTGTATTGATATAGACTGTATTGATATAGACTGTATTGATATAGACTGTATTTATAGTATAGACTGTATTGATATAGACTGTATTTATAGTATAGACTGTATTGCAACACTGGTGATCTTGATGTTTTGTTACCTTGGTTCCCTGTACCCAGTACCTACCGGACTCAGTTGTACTGTGAACCACTCATGCCAAACGATGGTGTTGTTTACTGTTCTGATCTCACAACAAAGAGCTCCAGTCTTCACTGTTGCCAGTGGTTTAACGATGTGTCTTTGTCCCCAATAGAAACCTATTCCCTAGGTAGTGCACTATGGGCCCTGGTCAAACGTACTGCACTGTGTAGGGTACGATTTAGGACATGACCTGAGTGTTCTCTGCCAAAAGGTCGTCCTGCTCTGCTCAGCCGTCTGAAAAGGAGACCATTAAAGTGGTTATGTCCCAAATGGCGCCCTATTCCCTATATAGTACACTACTGTTGACCAGAGCCCTATTCCCTATATAGAACACTACTGTTGACCAGGACCCTATTCCCTATATAGAACACTACTGTTGACCAGAGCCCTATTCCCTATATAGAACACTACTGTTGACCAGACCCTATATAAAACACTACTGTTGACCAGGGCCCTATTCCCTATATAGAACACTACTGTTGACCAGGGCCCTATTCCCTATATAGAACACTACTGTTGACCAGGGCCCTATTCCCTATATAGAACACTACTGTTTACCAGGGCCCTATTCCCTATATAGAACACTACTGTTGACCAGGGCCCTATTCCCTATATAGAACACTACTGTTGACCAGGGCCCTATTCCCTATATAGAACACTACTGTTGACCAGAGGCACCCATTTATCCTGGGCCAAGATGATCCATCCACCTGACAGGTGATGGTGAAGCTGATTTAAACAGCACAATCATTACACAGGTGCACCTTGTGCTGGGGGACAATATAAGTTCACTCTAAAATATGCAGTTTTGTCACACAACACAATGCCACAGATGTCTCAAGTTTTGAGGAAGCGTGCAGTTGCCATGCTGACTGTAGGAATGTTCACCAGAGCTGTTGGCAGAAAATGTAATGTTAATTTCTCTACCACAAGCTGCTTCCAACGTTGTTTTAGAGAATTTGGCAGTACGTCCAACCGGCATCACAACCACAAGACCTTGTGTATGGCGTCGTGGGGACGAGTGGTTTGCTGATGTCAATGTTGTGAACAGAGTGCCCCATGGTGGCGGTGAGGTTATGGTATGGGCAGGCCTAAGCTACAGACAACGAACATATTTTGAATGCACAGAGATACCATGACGAGATCCTGAGGCCCATTATTGTGCCATTCATCCACCACCATCACTTAATGTTTCAGCATGATAATGCACGGCCCCATGTCGCAAAGATCTGTACACAATTCCTGGAAGCTGAAAATGTCCCAGTTCTTTCCTGGCCTGCATACTCACCAGACATGTCACCCATTGAGCATGTTTGGGATGCTCTGGATCGACGTGTATAACAGTGTGTTCCAGTTCCTGCCAATATCCAGCAACTTCACACAGCCATTGAAGAGGAGTGGGGACAACATTCCACAGGCCACAATCAACAGCCTGATCAACTCTATGAGAAGGAGATGTGTCCCACTGCATGAGGCTAATAGTGGTCACACCAGATACTGACTGGCTTTCTGATCCACACCCCAAGCTCTGAGACCGACATAGTATATCTGTAATCCCAGTCATGTGAAATCCATAGATTAGGGTCTCATGAATTTATTTTAATTGACTTGATTTCCTCATATGAATTGTAACTCGGTAAAATCTTTGAAATTGTTTTGTGTTGCGTTTATTTTTGTTGTTACATTTTCGTTCAGTATAGCAGGTGAGAGCGTTGGACTAGTAACCGAAAGGTTGCTATATCGAATCCCCGACATGGTACAAATCTGTCGTTCTGCCCCTGAACAAGGCAGTTAACCCACTGTTCCTAGGCCATCATTGTCAATAAGAATTTGTTCTTAACTGACTTGCCTAGTTAAATAGATAAACTAAAATAAATAGAAACCGGTTGATCTGGATATAAAGAGATATTATGTAACACTGCAGATCAACTAGGTTATGCAACCAACCGCCCTCGTTTTCTGTTATTGTACCATCATTCACAGTGTGTGTGTGTGTGTGTTTGTTTATTTGTGTCTCGCTCTCTATCTCTCACGCCGTCTCTGTCTCCCTCTCCGTCTCTGTCTCCCTCTACGTCTCTTTCTCCCTCTCTTTCGCTTTCTCTCTGTCTCCCTCTACGTCTCTTTCTCCCTCTCTTTCGCTTTCTCTCTGTCTCTCGCTCTGTGTATCAGTCTTTCAGCGAGGACATCCTGTGGTCTCTGAGGGAGCTTGAGGAAGCTCTTTGTGAGCCTGGAGGATCAGTGGACTGGCCAGAGGGGGTTCAGGGTCAGGGCAACAGCCTATATCAAGAGAGTTTGTACTACCTGTCCAGCTACGGGACTCACCTGGCCCTGGTCTCCTTCCTGATGAGACACGACAACATGAAGGACGCCCTGCAGCACCTACTCAGCAAGGTCAGGGGTCAGAGGTTAGGGGGTCAAGGTTTAGGGGTTAATAATCAGGGGTTAGAAGTAATGATTTGTCCCTGGTCAGCTTCCTCATGAGACATGACAACATGATGGACACCCGGCAACACCTGCTCAGCAAGGTCAGAGGTTAGGGGGTCAAGGTTTAGGGGTCATGAAGGGTTCAGGGGTTAATAATCAGGGTTTGGAAGTCATGATTTGGCCCTGGTCAGCTTCCTCATGAGACATGACAACATGATGGACGACCTGCAACACCTGCTCAGTAAGGTCAGAGATTAGTGGTCAAGGTTATTAATGGTCACGGAGATCTTATCTCATTACTGTGAACTTCAAGGTCAATGCTACTTTATTTGTTGTTGTTGTTGAGGATTTGTATTAAGGTGGAGCCAGGTTGTCATGGTAAATAAGAATTATTTAAGTGATCTGCCTGATTAAAATAAATAAGGAGTTATGGTCCTTCGAGCCGGATAGCATCGATTGTCCTGGAACTGTATACTCAAACAATTTATATATATTAGAAACCTATTAAACCTATTTATAGATATTAGAAACCTATTAGAACCATATTAAACCTATTTATAGATATTAGAAACCTATTAGAACCCTATTAAACCTATTTATAGATATTAGAAACCTATTAGAACCCTATTAAACCTAATTATAGATATTAGAAACCAAGGGGACATGAGTTCAACAGTTGTCCCTCCCTCCATGGCCCTCCAGGAATGTCCAGAGGAGGTGTTCCTGGAGGGCGTATTGCAGCCTAGTCTGGAGAGGGGTCGTCTGGGGATGCTGCAGGGGTTACTGGAGACCCTAGATCCAGGCCTGGAGGTCTGTAGCCGATACCTCCTCTCCTCCTGTCAACTGCTGCAGCGACGGGGACACTTCCACACACTATACCAGCTACAGCAGTTCATGATGGTTAGTCTGTACTCCTCCCACCACCCCTCCTCTACTCCTCCCACCACCCCTCCTCTACTCCTCCCACCACCCCTCCTCTACTCCTCCCACCACCCCTCCTCTACTCCTCCCACCACCCCTCCTCTACTCCTCCCACCACCCCTCCTCTACTCCTCCCACCACCCCTCCTCTACTCCTCCCACCACCCCTCCTCTACTCCTCCCACCACCCCTCCTCTACTCCTCCCACCACCCCTCCTCTACTCCACTCCTCCCACCACCCCTCCTCTACTCCTCCCACCACCCCTCCTCTCCTCTCCTCTACTCCTCCCACCACCCCTCCTCTACTCCTCCCACCACCCCTCCTCTCCTCCACTCCTCCCACCACCCCTCCTCTCCTCCACTCCTCCCACCACCCCCCTCTCCTCTTCTCCCTCCCACCACCCCCTCTCCTCTTCTCCCTCCCACCACCCCCTCTCCTCTCCTCCAATCCCCCACCACCCCCTCTCCTCTCCCACCACCCCCCCTCCTCCCTCCCACCACCCCCTCTCCTCTCCTCCACTCCCCCACCACCCCTCTCCTCCCCCACCACCCCTCTACTCCCCCACCACCCCCCTCTCCTCCCTCCCACCACCCCACCCCTCCTCTCCTCCACTCCTCCCACCACCCCTCCTCTCCTCTCCTCCCCCACCACCCCCTCTCCTCCCTCCCTACCACCCCCTCTCCTCTCCTCCAATCCCCCACCACCCCCCTCTCTAGAATAAAGAACTAAGTAGCAGTGGAGCCCCTCTATAAGATAATAAGATCTGAATCTGATTAGAAACAGAATAACCCTCTCCTCCCTCCTGTCAGGACCACGTACGAGCGGCCATGACGTGTATCCGGTTCTTCACCCACGGTGTCGTGTCCTACGTACAGCTGGGAGACCAGCGGAGATGGCTGGTTCGGGCCAAGGAGCACCTCAGAACCTACCTTCAGGAGCAACAGGGAACACGTACCAACAGCACTAACAGGAAGAAGAGCACCTCTAACTCCTTCAGAAAGAAGATGTCTTCTAGTGATGTGTCCAGGTGAGCCTAGAGGGGCCGGAGCCTAGAGGGGCCGGAGCCTAGAGGGGCCGGAGGCTAAGAGGGAGGCAGAGACTTAACTATTAAAACGTTTAGACGGCTGAAGCAAGCATACACATTTTCTTCAGGAAATGTACCTTTTTACCTCATGTATATATCCAGGTGGTGGTGACTTCCTCAGTTCCACAAAGACAAGATGCTGCAGCCATCTGTCCTTCCCGTGGCCATAACTGGAACCATTACATAGTGCAGCCATCTGTCCTTCCCGTGGCCATAACTGGAACCATTACATAGTGCAGCCATCTCTCCTTCCCGTGGCCATAACTGGAACCATTACATAGTGCAGCCATCTGTCCTTCCCGTGGCCATAACTGGAACCATTACATAGTGCAGCCATCTGTCCTTCCCGTGGCCATAACTGGAACCATTACATAGTGCAGCCATCTGTCCTTCCCGTGGCCATAACTGGAACCATTACATAGTGCAGCCATCTGTCCTTCCCGTGGCCATAACTGGAACCATTACATAGTGCAGCCATCTGTCCTTCCCGTGGCCATAACTGGAACCATTACATAGTGCAGCCATCTGTCCTTCCTGTGGCCATAACTGGAACCATTACATAGTGCAGCCATCTATCCTTCCCGTGGCCATAACTGGAACCATTACATAGTGCAGCCATCTGTCCTTCCCGTGGCCATAACTGGAACCATTACATAGTGCAGCCATCTGTCCTTCCCGTGGCCATAACTGGAACCATTACATAGTGCAGCCATCTGTCCTTCCCGTGGCCATAACTGGAACCATTACATAGTGCAGCCATCTGTCCTTCCCGTGGCCATAACTGGAACCATTACATAGTGCAGCCATCTGTCCTTCCCGTGGCCATAACTGGAACCATTACATAGTGCAGCCATCTGTCCTTCCCGTGGCCATAACTGGAACCATTGCATAGTGCAGCCATCTGTCCTTCCCGTGACCATAACTGGAACCATTACATAGTGCAGCCATCTGTCCTTCCCGTGACCATAACTGGAACCATTACATAGTGCAGCCATCTGTCCTTCCCGTGACCATAACTGGAACCATTACATAGTGCAGCCATCTGTCCTTCCCGTGGCCATAACTGGAACCATTACATAGTGCAGCCATCTGTCCTTCCCGTGGCCATAACTGGAACCATTACATAGTGCAGCCATCTGTCCTTCCCGTGGCCATAACTGGAACCATTACATAGTGCAGCCATCTGTCCTTCCCGTGGCCATAACTGGAACCATTACATAGTGCAGCCATCTGTCCTTCCCGTGGCCATAACTGGAACCATTACATAGTGCAGCCATCTGTCCTTCCCGTGGCCATAACTGGAACCATTACATAGTGCAGCCATCTGTCCTTCCCGTGGCCATAACTGGAACCATTACATAGTGCAGCCATCTGTCCTTCCCGTGGCCATAACTGGAACCATTACATAGTGCAGCCATCTGTCCTTCCCGTGGCCATAACTGGAACCATTACATAGTGCAGCCATCTGTCCTTCCCGTGGCCATAACTGGAACCATTACATAGTGCAGCCATCTGTCCTTCCCGTGGCCATAACTGGAACCATTACATAGTGCAGCCATCTGTCCTTCCCGTGACCATAACTGGAACCATTACATAGTGCAGCCATCTGTCCTTCCCGTGGCCATAACTGGAACCATTACATAGTGCAGCCATCTGTCCTTCCCGTGGCCATAACTGGAACCATTAAATAGTGCAGCCATCTGTCCTTCCCGTGGCCATAACTGGAACCATTACATAGTGCAGCCATCTGTCCTTCCCGTGGCCATAACTGGAACCATTACATAGTGCAGCCATCTGTCCTTCCCGTGGCCATAACTGGAACCATTACATAGTGCAGCCATCTGTCCTTCCCGTGGCCATAACTGGAACCATTACATAGTGCAGCCATCTGGGATTCCCGTGACCATAACTGGAACCATTAAATAGTGCAGCCATCTGTCCTTCCCGTGGCCATAACTGGAACCATTACATAGTGCAGCCATCTGTCCTTCCCGTGACCATAACTGGAACCATTACATAGTGCAGCCATCTGTCCTTCCCGTGGCCATAACTGGAACCATTACATAGTGCAGCCATCTGTCCTTCCCGTGGCCATAACTGGAACCATTACATAGTGCAGCCATCTGTCCTTCCCGTGGCCATAACTGGAACCATTACATAGTGCAGCCATCTGTCATTCCCGTGGCCATAACTGGAACCATTACATAGTGCAGCCATCTCTATTCTAACCTGTACCCCCTCACATTGACTCGGTACCCCTGTATATATATAGCCTTGTCATTGTTATTTTATTGTTTGTTTTTTATAATATTTTTTTTCTTTAGTTTATTTACTAAATATGTTCTTAACTCTATTTCTTGAACTGCCTTGTTGGTTAAGGGCTTGTAAAGTAAGCATGTGTGACCTGAACTGATTTAATTGCGTAGTGCAGCCATCTCTCCTGAGCAGTGAGGCTTTAGTGAGGCTGCGATCACGTGACATTTCCCCCTTTTGTTTTCCTGAACCAGACACATGAACACGATAGAGCTCCAGCTGGAGGTGACTCGGTTCCTGCATCACTGTGAAACTTCCAGCTCCGCCCTCACCCCCTCTGCCTCCTCCAGCACTCCTCCCACTCTGTTCGGCCCCAGCGCTATGAAGATCGATGTAGCCTGCAAGGTGAGCCTGCCCCCCGCAAAGCTTCTCAAAGATAGGGAATAGTGCACTAGACGGGAAGTTAGGGCACTAGATGGTGCGTTAGGGCACTAGGCGGGGCGTTAGGGCACTAGACGGGGAGTTAGGGCACTAGACGGGGGAGTTAGGGCACTAGACAGGGGAGTTAGGGCACTAGATGGAGAGTTAGGGCACTAGACGGGGGAGTTAGGGCACTAGGCGTGGCGTTAGGGCACTAGACGGGGCGTTAGGGCACTAGACGGGGCGTTAGGGCACTAGACGGGGCGTTAGGGCACTAGACGGGGCGTTAGGGCACTAGACGGAGAGTTAGGGCACTAGACGGAGAGTTAGGGCACTAGACGGGGGAGTTAGGGCACTAGGCGTGGCGTTAGGGCACTAGGCGGGACGTTAGGGCACTATGCGGGGCGTTAGTGCACTAGACAGGGAGTATAGCGTGTCACTTGGGCCATAAAACAGAATGGTAGTGTCTTAAGTACTTGTGCTATTAACAGATCGTATTGATGTCGTTAACCGATACTGAATAATATGGGGCGACATCTGACATTGTGTCATTGCATTTACATTGCAGGTGATGTTGGGAGGAAAGAACATCGAAGAGGGGTTTGGTATCGCATACCGAGTCATACAGGTAAGAGACAGTATTCACACTGATTTCCGGTATAGTGACCAGGAGGTAGGTCAGGTGGATACGTCTGGATTTTCCTTACTTTACTCAAATATTCCTCTTAAATAGAAAATACCTCGACTTTAAAGTCAAGAAATAACTGAAACGTTATGTTGGCAACTACCTGTTATGGCAAATACTAGATATAGAGACCGAAACACAGAGGACCAAGTAACTGACGACTCGACCAGAATGAGTTTAAACAAACAAGAGGACCAAGTAACTGTCGACTCGACTAGAATGAGTTTAGACAAACAAGAGGACCAAGTAACTGTCGACTCGACTAGAATGAGTTTAGACAAACAAGAGGACCAAGTAACTGACGACTCGACTAGAATGAGTTTAGACAAACAAGAGGACCAAGTAACTGACGACTCGACTAGAATGAGTTTAGACAAACAAGAGGACCAAGTAACTGACGAGTCTACTAGAATGAGTTTAGACAAACAAGAGGACCAAGTAACTGACGAGTCTACTAGAATGAGTTTAGACAAACAAGAGGACCAAGTAACTGACGACTCGACTAGAATGAGTTTAAAACAGTTCATTCCTGGTTCCAAAGTGGCATCATACATTCTGAACATGTTCACTACAATACATATGTACTGTCATTCGATCAATTACAATAAACATTTGGATTATTCAAATACCGATTTCTTTAAGTACTTACAAGCGACTGAAATCGAATTCAATTCGCTTCAACATAATCTGGATGAACCCGAAGGCACCTAGCATGGCGAGAGAAAAACCCGCTGCACCAAAGTTGGTTGCCAAGTTACCGTTAACGGTGGATTGAAACTCTACCTGATAGGTCAGAACCTAAATAATAAGGGAAAGAAACAGGAAACAGAAACTAAAGGAAGAAACTGAGGAGAAACATTGGTCAGCAGATAAATGAAAATCTTCGTACCTGCTGCTCCTACAACCTAAAACATAAACACAGGACTTACTCCCATCCTGACAGAAGGCATGTTAATGTACCCAGAAATGTCTCGTCTGTGTTGGAGATGCACAATAAACCTTATTACATAACACTGTGGTCATGTGACAAGCTGACGCCATGTTGGGAGAATGTCTGTGCTGTCACATCGTGGTCTAGGAAGTTATATCCGTCCATCTCCGTGACGATGTCTGTTGGGAGAAATGTAAATATTGGTTTGCGTTGTTCTGTGAAGGGAGTAGGTCATCGTGTTGTACGAGATCTTCAGTTTCTTGGCAATTTCTCGCATGGAAAAGCCTTCATTTACTCAGAACAAGAATAGACTGACGAGTTTCAGAAAAAAAGGTATTTGTTTCTGGCCCTTTTGAGCCTGTAATCGAACCCACAAATACTGATGCTCCAGAGATACTCAACTAGTTTAAAGAAGGCCAGTTTTATTTATTCTTAAATCAGCACAACAGTTTTCAGCCGTGCTAACACAATTGCAAAAGTTTTTATTTAATTTATTTATAATAAAATTTTACCCCCTTTTTCACCCCAATTTCGTAGTATCCAATTATTAGTAGCTACTATCTTGTCTCATCGCTACAACTCCCGTACGGGCTCGGGAGAGACGAAGGTCGAAAGTCATGCGTCCTCCGATACACAACCCAACCAAGCCGCACTGCTTCTTAATACAGTGCCATCCAACCCGGAAGCCAGCCACACCAATGTGTCGGAGGCTACACCGTGCACCTGGCAACCTTGGTTAGCGCGCACTGCGCCCGGCCCGCCACAGGAGTCGCTGGTGCGCGATGAGACAAGGACATCCCTACCGGCCAACCGCTCCCTAACCCGGACGACGCCGGGCCAATTGTGCGTCGCCCCACGGACCTCGCAGTCACGGCCGGCTGCGACAGAGCCTGGGCGCGAACCCAGTCTCTGGTGGCACAGCTAGCGCTGCGATGCAGTGCCCTAGACCACGCAAAAGGGTTTTCTAATGATCAATTAGCCTTTTAAAATGATAAACTTGGATTAGCTAACACAACGTGCCATTGGAACACAGGAGTGATGGCTGCTGATAATGGGCCTCTCTACACCTATGTAGATATTCCATAAAAAAATCTGCCATTTCCAGCTACAATAGTCATTTACAACATTAACAATGTCTACACTGTATTTCTGATCAATTTGATGTTATTTTAATGGACCAAGAAACGTGCTTTTCTTTCAAAAACAAGGACATTTCTAAGTGACCCCAAAACTTTTGCACGGTTGTGTACATGATTTATTTGTTAATAAAACATGAAACACAGTTTTTTTCCTCTTCCTCTTCCTCTTAGGACTTCCAGCTGGAAGCCTTGACGGTATACGTGCGTGCGGGCCAGAGGCTTGTGCGCCAGCGTCAGTACCGGGCCGTGCGCCAGCTGCTGAAGTGCGTGGGCGAGTCGGGCACCGCCACCAAGAACGACTGTGATGTCATCATACTCAGCTGCGTCTCCATCGCAGATAAGGGCCCCACAGACGTGAGTTACAGAGATAAGGGGCCCCACAGACGTGAGTTACAGAGATAAGGGGCCCCACAGACGTGAGTTACTGAGATAAGGGGCTCCACAGACGTGAGTTAGAGAGATAAGGGGCCCCACAGACGTGAGTTACACAGATTAGGGGCCCCACAGACGTGAGTTACAGATAAGGGGCCCCACAGACGTGAGTTACACAGATAAGGGGCCCCACAGACGTGAGTTACAGATAAGGGGCCCCACAGACGTGAGTTACACAGATAAGGGGCCCCACAGACGTGAGTAACAGATAAGGGGCCCCACAGACGTGAGTAACAGATAAGGGGCCCCACAGACGTGAGTTACACAGATAAGGGGCCCCACAGACGTGAGTTACTGAGATAAGGGGCCCCACAGACGTGAGTAACAGATAAGGGGCCCCACAGACGTGAGTTACACAGATAAGGGGCCCCACAGACGTGAGTTACACAGATAAGGGCCCCACAGACGTGAGTTACAGAGATAAGGGGCCCCACAGACGTGAGTTACACAGATAAGGGGCCCCACAGACGTGAGTTACTGAGATAAGGGGCCCCACAGACGTGAGTAACAGATAAAGGGCCCCACAGACGTGAGTTACACAGATAAGGGGCCCCACAGACGTGAGTTACACAGATAAGGGGCCCCACAGACGTGAGTTACAGAGATAAGGGGCCCCACAGACGTGAGTTACAGATAAGGGGCCCCACAGACGTGAGTTACAGAGATCAGGGGCCCCACAGACGTGAGTTACACAGATAAAGGGCCCCACAGATGTGAGTTACAGATAAGGGGCCCCACAGACGTGAGTTACACAGATAAGGGGCCCCACAGACGTGAGTTACAGAGACAAGGGGCCCCACAGACGTGAGTTACAGAGATAAGGGGCCCCACAGACGTGAGTTACACAGATAAGGGGCCCCACAGACGTGAGTTACAGAGATAAGGGGCCCCACAGACGTGAGTTACAGAGATAAGGGGCCCCACAGATGTGAGTTACAGAGATAAGGGGCCCCCCACAGATGTGAGTTACAGATAAGGGGCCCCACAGACGTGAGTTACACAGATAAGGGGCCCCACAGACGTGAGTTACACAGATAAGGGCCCCACAGACGTGAGTTACAGAGATAAGGGGCCCCACAGACGTGAGTTACACAGATAAGGGGCCCCACAGACGTGAGTAACAGATAAAGGGCCCCACAGACGTGAGTTACACAGATAAGGGGCCCCACAGACGTGAGTTACACAGATAAGGGGCCCCACAGACGTGAGTTACAGAGATAAGGGGCCCCACAGATGTGAGTTACAGATAAGGGGCCCCACAGACGTGAGTTACAGAGATAAGGGGCCCAACAGACGTGAGTTACAGAGATAAGGGGCCCCACAGACGTGAGTTACAGAGACAAGGGGCCCCACAGACGTGAGTTACAGAGATAAGGGGCCCCACAGACGTGAGTTACACAGATAAGGGGCCCCACAGACGTGAGTTACACAGATAAGGGGCCCCACAGACGTGAGTTACAGAGATAAGGGGCCCCACAGACGTGAGTTACAGAGATAAGGGGCCCCACAGATGTGAGTTACAGAGATAAGGGGCCCCCCACAGATGTGAGTTACAGATAAGGGGCCCCACAGACGTGAGTAACAGATAAGGGGCCCCACAATCTCTTTCAAATCAATCAGTTAACCATTTACCAGTGGTGGGGGAAAATTGTCATACTTGAGTAAAAGTAAAGATACTTTAATATAAAGGCACTCAAGTAAAAGTCACCCAGTAACATACTACTTGAGTAAAA
The DNA here is from genome assembly GCF_057628025.1 of Oncorhynchus mykiss. Lineage (NCBI taxonomy): Eukaryota > Metazoa > Chordata > Actinopteri > Salmoniformes > Salmonidae > Oncorhynchus > Oncorhynchus mykiss. The sequence goes on from NC_143046.1 coordinate 89,207,172, forward strand.
GTCACCCAGTAACATACTACTTGAGTAAAAGTCACCCAGTAACATACTACTTGAGTAAAAGTCACCCAGTAAAATACTACTTGAGTAAACGTCACCCAGTAACATAATACTTGAGTAAACGTCACCCAGTAACATACTATTTGAGTAAAAGTCACCCAGTAACATACTACTTTAGTAAAAGTCACCCAGTAACATACTACTTGAGTAAAAGTCACCCAGTAAAATACTACTTGAGTAAAAGTCACCCAGTAACATACTACTTGAGTAAAAGTCACCCAGTAACATAGTACTTGAGTAAAAGTCACCCAGTAACATACTACTTGAGTAAAAGTCACCCAGTAAAATACTACTTGAGTAAACGTCACCCAGTAACATAATAGCCAGGGGCACACTCCCAACACTCAGACATCATTTACAGATAGCCAGGGGAACACTCCAATACTCAGACATCATTAACAGATAGCCAGGGGAACACTCCAACACTCAGACATCATTAACAGATAGCCAGGGGCCCACTCCAACACTCAGACATCATTAACAGATAGCCAGGGGCCCACTCCAACACTCAGACATTATTTACAGATAGCCAGGGGCCCACTCCAACACTCAGACATTATTTACAGATAGCCAGGGGAACACTCCAACACTCAGACATAATTTACAGATAGCCAGGGGAACACTCCAACACTCAGACATTATTTACAGATAGCCAGGGGAACACTCCAACACTCAGACATCCTTTACAGATAGCCAGGGGAACACTCCAACACAGACATCCTTTACAGATAGCCAGGGGAACACTCCAACACTCAGACATCCTTTACAGATAGCCAGGGGAACACTCCAACACTCAGACATAATTTACAGATAGCCAGGGGCACACTCCCAACACTCAGACATAATTTACAGATAGCCAGGGGCACACTCCAACACTCAGACATAATTTACAGATAGCCAGGGGCACACTCCCAACACTCAGACATAATTCAACACTCAGACATACTTGAGTAAAAGTCACCCAGTAACATACTATTTGAGTAAAAGTCACCCAGTAACATACTACTTTAGTAAAAGTCACCCAGTAACATACTACTTGAGTAAAAGTCACCCAGTAAAATACTACTTGAGTAAAAGTCACCCAGTAACATACTACTTGAGTAAAAGTCACCCAGTAACATAGTACTTGAGTAAAAGTCACCCAGTAACATACTACTTGAGTAAAAGTCACCCAGTAAAATACTACTTGAGTAAACGTCACCCAGTAACATAATAGCCAGGGGCACACTCCCAACACTCAGACATCATTTACAGATAGCCAGGGGAACACTCCAATACTCAGACATCATTAACAGATAGCCAGGGGAACACTCCAACACTCAGACATCATTAACAGATAGCCAGGGGCCCACTCCAACACTCAGACATCATTAACAGATAGCCAGGGGCCCACTCCAACACTCAGACATTATTTACAGATAGCCAGGGGCCCACTCCAACACTCAGACATTATTTACAGATAGCCAGGGGAACACTCCAACACTCAGACATAATTTACAGATAGCCAGGGGAACACTCCAACACTCAGACATTATTTACAGATAGCCAGGGGAACACTCCAACACTCAGACATCCTTTACAGATAGCCAGGGGAACACTCCAACACAGACATCCTTTACAGATAGCCAGGGGAACACTCCAACACAGACATCCTTTACAGATAGCCAGGGGAACACTCCAACACTCAGACATCCTTTACAGATAGCCAGGGGAACACTCCAACACTCAGACATAATTTACAGATAGCCAGGGGCACACTCCCAACACTCAGACATAATTTACAGATAGCCAGGGGCACACTCCAACACTCAGACATAATTTACAGATAGCCAGGGGCACACTCCCAACACTCAGACATAATTCAACACTCAGACATACTTGAGTAAAAGTCACCCAGTAACATACTATTTGAGTAAAAGTCACCCAGTAACATACTACTTTAGTAAAAGTCACCCAGTAACATACTACTTGAGTAAAAGTCACCCAGTAAAATACTACTTGAGTAAAAGTCACCCAGTAACATACTACTTGAGTAAAAGTCACCCAGTAACATAGTACTTGAGTAAAAGTCACCCAGTAACATACTACTTGAGTAAAAGTCACCCAGTAAAATACTACTTGAGTAAACGTCACCCAGTAACATAATAGCCAGGGGCACACTCCCAACACTCAGACATCATTTACAGATAGCCAGGGGAACACTCCAATACTCAGACATCATTAACAGATAGCCAGGGGAACACTCCAACACTCAGACATCATTAACAGATAGCCAGGGGCCCACTCCAACACTCAGACATCATTAACAGATAGCCAGGGGCCCACTCCAACACTCAGACATTATTTACAGATAGCCAGGGGCCCACTCCAACACTCAGACATTATTTACAGATAGCCAGGGGAACACTCCAACACTCAGACATAATTTACAGATAGCCAGGGGAACACTCCAACACTCAGACATTATTTACAGATAGCCAGGGGAACACTCCAACACTCAGACATCCTTTACAGATAGCCAGGGGAACACTCCAACACAGACATCCTTTACAGATAGCCAGGGGAACACTCCAACACTCAGACATCCTTTACAGATAGCCAGGGGAACACTCCAACACTCAGACATAATTTACAGATAGCCAGGGGCACACTCCCAACACTCAGACATAATTTACAGATAGCCAGGGGCACACTCCAACACTCAGACATAATTTACAGATAGCCAGGGGCACACTCCCAACACTCAGACATAATTTACAGATAGCCAGGGGCACACTCCAACACTCAGACATAATTTACAGATAGCCAGGGGCACACTCCAACTGTCAGACATAATTTACAGATAGCCAGGGGCACACTCCCAACACTCAGACATAATTTACAGATAGCCAGGGGCACACTCCCAACACTCAGACATCATTTACAGATAGCCAGGGGCACACTCCAACTGTCAGACATAATTTACAGATAGCCAGGGGCACACTCCCAACACTCAGACATAATTTACAGATAGCCAGGGGCACACTCCAACACTCAGACATAATTTACAGATAGCCAGGGGCACACTCCAACTGTCAGACATAATTTACAGATAGCCAGGGGCACACTCCCAACACTCAGACATCATTTACAGATAGCCAGGGGCACACTCCAACTGTCAGACATAATTTACAGATAGCCAGGGGCACACTCCCAACACTCAGACATAATTTATAGATAGCCAGGGGCACACTCCCAACACTCATACATTATTTACAGATAGCCAGGGGAACACTCCAACACTCAGACATAATTTACAGATAGCCAGGGGAACACTCCAACACTCAGACATCCTTTACAGATAGCCAGGGGAACACTCCAACACTCAGACATCCTTTACAGATAGCCAGGGGAACACTCCAACACTCAGACATCCTTTACAGATAGCCAGGGGAACACTCCAACACTCAGACATCATTTACAGATAGCCAGGGGCACACTCCCAACACTGAGACATAATTTACAGATAGCCAGGGGCACACTCCAACACTCAGACATCATTTACAGATAGCCAGGGGCACACTCCCAACACTCAGACATAATTTACAGATAGCCAGGGGCACACTCCAACACTCAGACATAATTTACAGATAGCCAGGGGCACACTCCAACTGTCAGACATAATTTACAGATCAATCAAAATCAATCAAATTTATTTTATATAGCCCTTCGTACATCAGCTGATATCTCAAAGTGCTGTACAGAAACCCAGCCTAAAACCCCAAACAGCAAGCAATGCAGGTGAAGAAGCACGGTGGCTAGGAAAAACTCCCTAGAAAGGCCAAAACCTAGGAAGAAACCTAGAGAGGAACCAGGCTATGTGGGGTGGCCAGTCCTCTTCTGGCTGTGCCGGGTGGAGATTATAACAAAACATGGTCAAGATGTTCAAATGTTCATAAATGACCAGCATGGTCGAATAATAATAAGGCAGAATAGTTGAAACTGGAGCAGCAGCACAGTCAGGTGGACTGGGGACAGCAAGGAGTCATCATGTCAGGTATTCCTGGGGCATGGTCCTAGGGCTCAGGTCCTCCGAGAGAGAGAAAGAAAGAGAGAATTAGAGAGAGCATATGTGGGATGGCCAGTCCTCTTCTGGCTGTGCCGGGTGGAGATTATAACAGAACATGGCCAAGATGTTCAAATGTTCATAAATGATCAGCATGGTCGAATAATAATAAGGCAGAACAGTTGAAACTGGAGCAGCAGCACAGCCAGGTGGACTGGGGACAGCAAGGAGTCATCATGTCAGGTAGTCCTGGGGCATGGTCCTAGGGCTCAGGTCCTCCGAGAGAGAGAAAGAGAGAAGGAGAGAATTAGAGAACGCACACTTAGATTCACACAGGACACCGAATAGGACAGGAGAAGTACTCCAGATATAACAAACTGACCCCAGCCCCCCGACACATAAACTACTGCAGCATAAATACTGGAGGCTGAGACAGGAGGGGTCAGGAGACACTGTGGCCCACTCCGAGGACACCCCCGGACAGGGCCAAACAGGAAGGATATAACCCCACCCACTTTGCCAAAGCACAGCCCCCACACCACTAGAGGGATATCTTCAACCACCAACTTACCATCCTGAGACAAGGCTGAGTATAGCCCACAAAGACCTCCGCCACGGCACAACTTAAGGGGGGGGGGGGGGGGGGCGCCAACCCAGACAGGATGACCACATCAGTGACTCAACCCACTCAGGTGACGCACCTCCTCCAGGGACGGCATGAGAGAGCCCCAGTAAAGCCAGTGACTCAGCCCCTGTAATAGGGTTAGAGGCAGAGAATCCCAGTGGAAATAGCCAGGGGCTCACTCCCATAGCTCAGACATAATTTACAGATAGCCAGGGGCACACTCCCAACACTCAGACATCATTTACAGATAGCCAGGGGCACACTCCAACTGTCAGACATAATTTACAGATAGTCAGGGGCACACTCCCAACACTCAGACATAATTTACAGATAGCCAGGGGCACACTCCAACACTCAGACATAATTTACAGATAGCCAGGGGCACACTCCAACTGTCAGACATAATTTACAGATAGCCAGGGGCACACTCCCAACACTCAGACATAATTTACAGATAGCCAGGGGCACACTCCCAACACTCAGACATCATTTACAGATAGCCAGGGGCACACTCCAACTGTCAGACATAATTTACAGATAGCCAGGGGCACACTCCCAACACTCAGACATAATTTACAGATAGCCAGGGGCACACTCCAACTGTCAGACATAATTTACAGATAGCCAGGGGCACACTCCCAACACTCAGACATCATTTACAGATAGCCAGGGGCACACTCCAACTGTCAGACATAATTTACAGATAGCCAGGGGCCCACTCCAACACTCAGACATAATTTACAGATAGCCAGGGGAACACTCCAACACTCAGACATTATTTACAGATAGCCAGGGGAACACTCCAACACTCAGACATCCTTTACAGATAGCCAGGGGAACACTCCAACACTCAGACATCCTTTACAGATAGCCAGGGGAACACTCCAACACTCAGACATCCTTTACAGATAGCCAGGGGAACACTCCAACACTCAGACATAATTTACAGATAGCCAGGGGCACACTCCCAACACTCAGACATAATTTACAGATAGCCAGGGGCACACTCCAACACTCAGACATAATTTACAGATAGCCAGGGGCACACTCCCAACACTCAGACATAATTTACAGATAGCCAGGGGCACACTCCAACACTCAGACATAATTTACAGATAGCCAGGGGCACACTCCAACTGTCAAACATAATTTACAGATAGCCAGGGGCACACTCCCAACACTCAGACATAATTTACAGATAGCCAGGGGCACACTCCCAACACTCAGACATAATTTACAGATAGCCAGGGGCACACTCCAACTGTCAGATATAATTTACAGATAGCCAGGGGCACACTCCCAACACTCAGACATAATTTACAGATAGCCAGGGGCACACTCCAACACTCAGACATAATTTACAGATAGCCAGGGGCACACTCCAACTGTCAGACATAATTTACAGATAGCCAGGGGCACACTCCCAACACTCAGACATCATTTACAGATAGCCAGGGGCACACTCCAACTGTCAGACATAATTTACAGATAGCCAGGGGCACACTCCCAACACTCAGACATAATTTATAGATAGCCAGGGGCACACTCCCAACACTCATACATTATTTACAGATAGCCAGGGGAACACTCCAACACTCAGACATAATTTACAGATAGCCAGGGGAACACTCCAACACTCAGACATCCTTTACAGATAGCCAGGGGAACACTCCAACACTCAGACATCCTTTACAGATAGCCAGGGGAACACTCCAACACTCAGACATCCTTTACAGATAGCCAGGGGAACACTCCAACACTCAGACATCATTTACAGATAGCCAGGGGCACACTCCCAACACTGAGACATAATTTACAGATAGCCAGGGGCACACTCCAACACTCAGACATCATTTACAGATAGCCAGGGGCACACTCCCAACACTCAGACATAATTTACAGATAGCCAGGGGCTCACTCCCAACACTCAGACATAATTTACAGATAGCCAGGGGCACACTCCCAACACTCAGACATCATTTACAGATAGCCAGGGGCACACTCCAACTGTCAGACATAATTTACAGATAGTCAGGGGCACACTCCCAACACTCAGACATAATTTACAGATAGCCAGGGGCACACTCCAACACTCAGACATAATTTACAGATAGCCAGGGGCACACTCCAACTGTCAGACATAATTTACAGATAGCCAGGGGCACACTCCCAACACTCAGACATAATTTACAGATAGCCAGGGGCACACTCCCAACACTCAGACATCATTTACAGATAGCCAGGGGCACACTCCAACTGTCAGACATAATTTACAGATAGCCAGGGGCACACTCCCAACACTCAGACATAATTTATAGATAGCCAGGGGCACACTCCCAACACTCAGACATAATTTACAGATAGCCAGGGGCACACTCCAACTGTCAGACATAATTTACAGATAGCCAGGGGCACACTCCCAACACTCAGACATCATTTACAGATAGCCAGGGGCACACTCCAACTGTCAGACATAATTTACAGATAGCCAGGGGCCCACTCCAACACTCAGACATAATTTACAAATGAAGTATTTGTGTTTAGTGAGTCCTCCAGATCAGAGGCAGTAGGGATGACCAGGGATGTTCTCTGTTTAGTGAGTCCTCCAGATCAGAGGCAGTAGGGATGACCAGGGATGTTCTCTGTTTAGTGAGTCCTCCAGATCAGAGGCAGTAGGGAGGACCAGGGATGTTCTCTGTTTAGTGAGTCCTCTAGATCAGAGGCAGTAGAGATGACCAGGGATGTTCTCTGTTTAGTGAGTCCTCCAGATCAGAGGCAGTAGGGATGACCAGGGATGTTCTCTGTTTAGTGAGTCCTCCAGATCAGAGGCAGTAGGGATGACCAGGGATGTTCTCTGTTTAGGGAGTCCTCCAGATCAGAGGCAGTAGGGAAGACCAGGGATGTTCTCTGTTTAGTGAGTCCTCCAGATCAGAGGCAGTAGGGAAGACCAGGGATGTTCTCTGGTAAGTGAGTCCACCAGATCAGAGGCAGTAGGAATGACCAGGGATGTTCTCTGTTTAGTGAGTCCTCCAGATCAGAGGCAGTAGGGATGACCATTGATGTTCTCTGTTTAGTGAGTCCTCCAGATCAGAGGCAGTAGGGATGACCAGGGATGTTCTCTGTTTAGTGAGTCCTCCAGATCAGAGGCAGTAGGGATGACCAGGGATGTTCTCTGTTTAGTGAGTCCACCAGATCAGAGGCAGTAGGGAGGACCAGGGATGTTCTCTGTTTAGTGAGTCCTCCAGATCAGAGGCAGTAGGGATGACCAGGGATGTTCTCTGTTTAGTGAGTCCTCCAGATCAGAGGCAGTAGGGATGACCAGGGATGTTCTCTGTTCAGTGAGTCCTCCAGATCAGAGGCAGTAGGGATGACCAGGGATGTTCTCTGTTTAGTGAGTCCTCCAGATCAGAGGCAGTAGGGATGACCAGGGATGTTCTCTGTTTAGTGAGTCCACCAGATCAGAGGCAGTAGGGATGACCAGGGATGTTCTCTGTTTAGTGAGTCCTCCAGATCAGAGGCAGTAGGGATGACCAGGGATGTTCTCTGTTTAGTGAGTCCTCCAGATCAGAGGCAGTAGGGACGACCAGGGATGTTCTCTGTTTAGTGAGTCCACCAGATCAGAGGCAGTAGGGATGACCAGGGATGTTCTCTGTTTAGTGAGTCCTCCAGATCAGAGGCAGTAGGGATGACCAGGGATGTTCTCTGTTTAGTGAGTCCACCAGATCAGAGGCAGTAGGGATGACCAGGGATGTTCTCTGTTTAGTGAGTCCTCCAGATCAGAGGCAGTAGGGATGACCAGGGATGTTCACTGTTTAGTGAGTCCTCCAGATCAGAGGCAGTAGGGATGACCAGGGATGTTCTCTGTTTAGTGAGTCCTCCAGATCAGAGGCAGTAGGGAGGACCAGGGATGTTCTCTGTTTAGTGAGTCCTCCAGATCAGAGGCAGTAGGGAGGACCAGGGATGTTCTCTTGATAAGTGTGTGAATTAGACCATTTTCTTGTCCTGCTAAACATTTCAAAATGTAACGAGTGCTTTTGGGTGACAGGGGAAAATGTATGGAGTAAAAAGTGCATAGTTTTTTTAGGAATATAGTGAAAGTAAAAGTTGTCAATCATATAAATAGTAAAGTTCAGAAACCCCCAAAAATGACTTCAGTAGTACTTTAAAGTACTTTAAAAGTATTTGTACTTCAGTACTTTACACCACAACCATTTACAGCCTTTCAGTAGGTCCTTTAGTAGTCTACAACAATTTGTGAAATGTTGATTGACGTCCCTTATATTGTAACCCTTATATTGTAAGACATAAAGGCTTATAAAGCGTTATAGCTGCCAGTAAGATGTATTTTTTTTAACCTTTATTTAACTCGGCAAGTCAGTTAAGAACAAATTCTTATTTTCAATGACGGCCCTAGGAACAGTGGGTTAAACTGCCTGTTCAGGGGGCAGAACGACAGATTTGTACCTTGTCAGCTCGGGGATTTGAACTCGCAACCTTTTGGTTACTAGTCCAACGCTCTAACCACTAGGCTACCCTGCCACCCCATGTTAGCCAATAGTGTACCAATCACAGACTTCCTCGTACTGTTACTGTCTGAGATGGGGTGTTAATAAAGTTTTGTTTTGTCTTGATGAAGGCCAAGGAGTTGGAGTGTCTCATTCTGGAGACAAAGAGCACAGAGAACAAGGTAGGTAACCACCTCTCCTCCCTCTCTCTCTTTCCTGTCCTCTTCCTCATCTCCCTTTCTGCTGTACTCCTCCTCTTCATTCTCTCATCTCTTCCCCTCCTCATCTCCTGTCCTCTTCACTCTCTCCTCTCTTCCCCTGCTCATCTCCTCTTCCCCTCCTCATCATATCCTTTCTCCTGTCCTCCTCTTCCTCACCATCTCATCTCTTTTCTTCACCATCTCCTGTCTAGTCTTCCTTCTCCATGTCTCCTCACTCTCTCTCTCTCTACAACCCTCCTCATCTCCTGTCCTCCTCATCACCATCTCCTGTCTAGTCTTCCTTCTCCATGTCTCCTCACTCTCTCTCTCTCTACAACCCTCCTCATCTCCTGTCTAGTCTTCCTTCTCCATGTCTCCTCTCTCTCTCTCTCTACAACCCTCCTCATCTCCTGTCTAGTCTTCCTTCTCCATGTCCCCTCACTCTCTCTCTCTCTCTCTCTACAACCCTCCTCATCTCCTGTCCTCCTCATCACCATCTCCTGTCTAGTCTTCCTTCTCCATGTCTCCTCACTCTCTCTCTCTACAACCCTCCTCATCTCCTGTCTAGTCTTCCTTCTCCATGTCTCCTCTCTCTCTCTCTCTACAACCCTCCTCATCTCCTGTCTAGTCTTCCTTCTCCATGTCCCCTCACTCTCTCCCTCTCTCTCTACAACCCTCCTCATCTCCTGTCCTCCTCATCACCATCTCCTGTCTAGTCTTCCTTCTCCATGTCTCCTCACTCTCTCTCTCTCTCTCTACAACCCTCCTCATCTCCTGTCCTCCTCATCACCATCTCCTGTCTAGTCTTCCTTCTCCATGTCTCCTCACTCTCTCTCTCTCTCTCTCTCTACAACCCTCTCTGTAGATTAACACCTGACTGTAATCTGTCTCTGTCTCTGTAGATTAACACCTGACTGTAATCTGTCTCTGTAGATTAACACCTGACTGTAATCTGTCTCTGTAGATTAACACCTGACTGTAATCTGTCTCTGTAGATTAACACCTGACTGTAATCTGTCTCTGTAGATTAACACCTGACTGTAATCTGTCTCTGTAGATTAACACCTGACTGTAATCTGTCTCTGTAGATTAAGGCCTACCTGCAGGTGAGTAAACTGCGAGCGGCCTATCTCCTAGCTGTAAAGCTGGATACAACCAGGGCCGGGCCGCTGGTTCAGGAAGTCCTCCAGACAGCGGAGGGCGTCGGAGACTCTGTCATGCAGGACATCTGTTGCCAGTGGCTGTCTGAGCACAAGGACAGGGACAGAAAGACGCCGCCTCCGACAAAACAAGGCCGACCCAACGCCAAGTAAACCCACGAGGGAGAGGGGATCATGGGCCGTGTTCGTTACGCACCAAACGGACTGAACCAGGAATGGACTACCAGGACTCGTCTAATCAGAAATGCTCGTTTTGGTTCTCTGTTGCAAAAAAAACAAACTATAACAACATTTTCTATTTGTTGTGTGCCCCTAATGAACACGACCCGGGCGTAACCGTTGTTCTGGAGACACCTAGTTCAGGCTACAAGATGGGGAACCAGACATCATCAGGGAATAACAGATCGCACTTCAACTAGAAACGCCACGAGTGGAACAAGAAGACACCTTGCCTGGACTCTGTGACTGACTTCCTCTTCCTCACTGAAAGTAGTGAAACACCGTTGTGCCGACTGTCTCATCTGGAGGGTTGACTGACTACAGCCAGACAACACTCTCTCTCATCTGGAGGGTTGACTGACTACAGCCAGACAACACTGTCTCATCTGGAGGGTTGACTGACTACAGCCAGACAACACTGTCTCTCTCTCTCTCATCTGGAGGGTTGACTGACTACAGCCAGACAACACTGTCTCTCTCTCTCTCATCTGGAGAGTTGACTGACTACAGCCAGACAACACTCTCTCTCATCTGGAGGGCTGACTGACGACAGCCAGACAACACTCTCTCTCTCTCTCTCTCTCTCTCTCATCTGGAGGGTTGACTGACTACAGCCAGACAACACTGTCTCTCATCTGGAGGGTTGACTGACTACAGCCAGACAACACTGTCTCTCATCTGGAGGGTTGACTGACTACAGCCAGACAACACTGTCTCTCATCTGGAGGGTTGACTGACTACAGCCAGACAACACTCTCTCTCATCTGGAGGGTTGACTGACTACAGCCAGACAACACTCTCTCTCATCTGGAGCGTTGACTGACTACAGCCAGACAACACTGTCTCTCTCTCATCTGGAGGGTTGACTGACTACAGCCAGACAACACTCTCTCTCATCTGGAGGGTTGACTGACTACAGCCAGACAACACTCTCTCTCATCTGGAGGGTTGACTGACTACAGCCAGACAACACTGTCTCTCTCTCTCTCATCTGGAGGGTTGACTGACTACAGCCAGACAACACTCTCTCTCATCTGGAGGGTTGACTGACTACAGCCAGACAACACTCTCTCTCATCTGGAGGGTTGACTGACTACAGCCAGACAACACTCTCTCTCATCTGGAGGGATGACTGACTACAGCCAGACAACACTCTCTCTCATCTGGAGGGTTGACTGACTACAGCCAGACAACACTGTCTCTCTCTCTCTCATCTGGAGGGTTGACTGACTACAGCCAGACAACACTCTCTCTCATCTGGAGGGTTGACTGACTACAGCCAGACAACACTCTCTCTCATCTGGAGGGTTGACTGACTACAGCCAGACAACACTCTCTCTCATCTGGAGGGTTGACTGACTACAGCCAGACAACACTCTCTTTCATCTGGAGGGTTGACTTACTACAGCCAGACAACACTCTCTCTCATCTGGAGGTTTGACTGACGACAGCCAGACAACACTGTCTCTCTCTCTCTCATCTGGAGGGTTGACTGACTACAGCCAGACAACACTGTCTCTCATCTGGAGGGTTGACTGACTACAGCCAGACAACACTCTCTCTCATCTGGAGGGTTGACTGACTACAGCCAGACAACACTCTCTCTCATCTGGAGCGTTGACTGACTACAGCCAGACAACACTGTCTCTCTCTCATCTGGAGGGTTGACTGACTACAGCCAGACAACACTCTCTCTCATCTGGAGGGTTGACTGACTACAGCCAGACAACACTCTCTCTCATCTGGAGGGTTGACTGACTACAGCCAGACAACACTGTCTCTCTCTCTCTCATCTGGAGGGTTGACTGACTACAGCCAGACAACACTCTCTCTCATCTGGAGGGTTGACTGACTACAGCCAGACAACACTCTCTCTCATCTGGAGGGTTGACTGACTACAGCCAGACAACACTCTCTCTCATCTGGAGGGATGACTGACTACAGCCAGACAACACTCTCTCTCATCTGGAGGGTTGACTGACTACAGCCAGACAACACTGTCTCTCTCTCTCTCATCTGGAGGGTTGACTGACTACAGCCAGACAACACTCTCTCTCATCTGGAGGGTTGACTGACTACAGCCAGACAACACTCTCTCTCATCTGGAGGGTTGACTGACTACAGCCAGACAACACTCTCTCTCATCTGGAGGGTTGACTGACTACAGCCAGACAACACTCTCTCTCATCTGGAGGGTTGACTGACTACAGCCAGACAACACTCTCTTTCATCTGGAGGGTTGACTTACTACAGCCAGACAACACTCTCTCTCATCTGGAGGTTTGACTGACGACAGCCAGACAACACTGTCTCTCTCTCTCTCATCTGGAGGGTTGACTGACTACAGCCAGACAACACTGTCTCTCATCTGGAGGGTTGACTGACTACAGCCAGACAACACTGTCTCTCTCTCTCTCTCATCTGGAGGGTTGACTGACGACAGCCAGACAACACTCTCTCTCATCTGGAGGGTTGACTGACTACAGCCAGACAACACTCTCTCTCATCTGGAGGGTTGACTGACTACAGCCAGACAACACTCTCTCTCATCTGGAGAGTTGACTGACTACGCCAGACAACACTCTCTCTCATCTGGAGAGTTGACTGACTACAGCCAGACAACACTCTCTCTCATCTGGACAGTTGACTGACTACAGCCAGGCAACACTCTCTCTCATCTGGAGAGTTGACTGACTACAGCCAGACAACACTCTCTCTCATCTGGAGGGTTGACTGACTAAAGCCAGACAACACTCTCTCTCATCTGGAGGGTTGACTGACTACAGCCAGACAACACTCTCTCTCATCTGGAGAGTTGACTGACTACGCCAGACAACACTCTCTCTCATCTGGAGAGTTGACTGACTACAGCCAGACAACACTCTCTCTCATCTGGACAGTTGACTGACTACAGCCAGGCAACACTCTCTCTCATCTGGAGAGTTGACTGACTACAGCCAGACAACACTCTCTCTCATCTGGAGGGTTGACTGACTAAAGCCAGACAACACTCTCTCTCATCTGGAGAGTTGACTGACTATAGCCAGACAACACTGTCTCTCTCTCTCTCTCATCTGGAGAGTTGCCTGACTATAGCCAGACAACACTGTCTCTCTCTCTCTCTCATCTGGAGAGTTGCCTGACGACAGCCAGACAACACTGGGATGAATCTAACCATGCTGAATTGTGAGTTGTTGACCACTTTATCTAGTAAAACTGACATCTGGGATAAGCACAGAAGATACACATACCAGAGTAATATCACAAGCAGTAGTGGTGTACCATAGTTCTTGAGTTGTATCTCCTACCTCAGTTAAAAAGGGATCTATCTTTTGTTTTCACCAACCTTCAAGCCTAGTAATATATTTCTTTGTGACAAAATAAACAACTTGCCGTAATGTAAATAATTCCTAACTCCCCCCCATTTTTTAAATATTTGTTTTCTTCTCTTTGTCGTTAGTTAGAAAGAATGTAAAGATGAAAACAAGTGTTGGTATTACAAGCCTGTCAAGATCTTTAAAGAAGATTATATATATATATATATATATATATATATATATATATATACACACACACAAGTGTAGATTATATTGATGATTTAAGAGTTTCTGCACTTTTTTGAAAGTCAAAGGAGTGGGATTTTCATTAGAATGGGGATGTCTGTTACTGTCTATCATCTCGACCTGCCACTAGTCAACCCCCTTCAAATATCTGCCCAAGGAGCTATTTCCTAGCCTGAAATCCAGACCTGTTTTTTTTTTATTTTTGTTGCTAACATTCCACTTCTAGTGCTCGGCAAGGACACAGAGTGGCAAGTGGAACGTCATACACAAACGGACTGGTACCCATGCTAGACATTTCCTGAATCTCTCTTGCTTTTTCCCCTCAGAGGAAAGCAACGGAACACCAAAGTCCCCGAAAGGGCTTGTAAAGAATCACTAGAATTAAAGATGAGCTTTATATAGAATACGAACGAAAACTTGGAACGAGTTGGATTTAGTGAGGGTCTCTCTCTCTCTCGCTCTCGCTCTCTCTCTCTCTCTCTCTCTCTCTCTCTCTCTCTCTCTCGCTCTCTCGCTCTCTCGCTCTCTCTCTCTCGCTCTGGACTTTAAACACCGTTTCGATTCTAGATCATGAGATAAAGAGGTGGTACCTTAATGTTACAGGTCAATATTAGTGTCTCCTTAAAGCCTATCATAGCTGTCTGTTTCATATGTGTGTTTTTTTTATGGTATCTGTCTTTGACCCGGGAACTACGTTGCTGTGACCATGTTTTGTATATTTGTAGGTCCCAAATGGCACCCTATTCCCTACGGTGCACTACGAGGCCCTAGTTTAGCAGTAGTGCACTGAATAGGGTGCCGTTTGGGACACGGACCCTTTGACCTCTGACCTCCCGTGTGTCCTATGCGAGGGTCAGATGTGTTTAATGGGCCTTCTGTCGGTGTATAAAAACGCGTACTTTAATCAATCGAGAGATGTCGCATTAGAAAAGGGATTTTTGTTGGCCGTATTTGTTATAGTCATGTTCAATTTAACAACATATTCATTGTCTAAATGTAACTCTTTTGTTTACATAATTGCCCGGTTTTTTTTTTCTCACTTTAATAGCAATCCCAGAGATTACACCATAATGTTTATTTTTCTCACTTTAATCCCTCAGATTACACCGTAATAAACATTTTTATTTCTCACTTTAATCCCTCAGATTACACCGTAATAAACATTTTTATTTCTCACTTTAATCCCTCAGATTACACATAATACATTTTTTTTTTTCTCACTTTAATCCCTCAATTACACCATAATGTTTATTTTTCTCACTTTAATCCCTCAGATTACACCATAATGTTTATTTTTCTCACTTTAATCCCTCAGATTACACCATAATGTTTATTTTTCTCACTTTAATCCCTCAGATTACACGTAATACATTTTTTTATTTCTCACTTTAATCCCTCAGATTACACCGTAATAAACATTTATTTCTCAGATTACACCATGTTTATACCATAATGTTTATATTTCTCACTTTAATCCCTCAGATTACACGTAATAAACATTTTTATTTCTCACTTTAATCCCTCAGATTACACCATAATGTTTATATTTCTCACTTTAATCCCTCAGATTACACGTAATACATTTTTTTATTTCTCACTTTAATCCCTCAGATTACACCGTAATAAACATTTATTTCTCACTTTAATCCCTCAGATTACACCATAATGTTTATTTCTCACTTTAATCCCTCAGATTACACCGTAATTATATGTTAATGACAATCACGTTTCAATACTTTAATCATAATTTTAACAATATACACTATATATACAAGAGTATGTGGACACGCCTACAAATTTGTGGATTCGGCTATTTCAGCCACACCGGTTGCTGACAGGTGTATAAAATCGAGCACACAGACATGCAATCTCCATAGACAAACATTGACTGTAGAATGGCCTTACTGAAGAGCTCAGTGACTTTCAACATGGCACCGTCATAGGATGCCACCTTTCCAACAACTCAGTTTGTCAAATTTCTGCCCTGCTAGAGCTGCCCCCCGGTCAACTGTAAGTGCTGTTATTGTGAAGTGGAAACGTCTAGGAGCAACAACGGCTCAGCCGCGAAGTGGTAGGCCACACAAGCTCACAGAACGGGATCGCCGAGTGCTGAAGCAGGTAGCGTGTAAAAATCATCTGTCCTCGGGTTGCAGCACTTACTACCGAGTTCCAAACTGCCTCTGGAAGCAACGTCAGCACAATAACTGTTCATCGGGAGCTTCATGAAATGGGTTTCCATGGCAGAGCAGCCGCACACAAGCCTAAGATCACCATGTGCAATGACAAGCGTCGGCTGAAGGGGTGTATAGCTTGCCACCATTGGACTCTGGAGCAGTGGAAACGCGTTCTCTGGAGTGATGAATCACGCTTCAACATCTGACAGTCCGACGGACGAATCTGGGTTTGGTGGATGCCAGGAGAACGCTACCTGCCCGAATGCACAGTGCCAACTGTAAAGTTTGGAGGAGGAATAATGGTCTGGGGATGTTTTTCATGGTTCAGGCCCTTTAGTTCCAGTGAAGGGAAATCTTAACACTACAGCATACAAGGACATTCTAGACGATTCTGTGCTTCCAACTTTGTGGCAACAGTTTGGAGAAGGCTCTTTCCTGTTTCAGCATGACAATTCCCCCGTGCACAAAGCGATATTCGTGTGGAAAAACTTGACTGGCCAGAGCCCTGACCTCAACCTCATCGAATACCTTTGGGAGGAATTAGAACGCTGACTGTTAACCAGGCCTAACCTCCAAACATCACGAATGCTCTTGTGGCTGAATGGAAGTAAGTCCCCGCAGCAATGTTCCAACATCTAGTGGAAAAAGCCTTCCCAGAAGAGTGGAGGCTGTTATAGCAGCAACGTTCCGACATCTAGTGGAAAGCCTTCCCAGAAGAGTGGAGGCTGTTATAGCAGCAATGTTCCAACATCTAGTGGAAAGCCTTCCCAGAAGAGTGGAGGCTGTTATAGCAGCAATGTACCAACATCTAGCGGAAAGCCTTCCCAGAAGAGTGGAGGCTGTTATAGCAGCAAATTGGGGGACCAACTCCATATGAATGGTCATGATTTTGGAAAGAAATGTTTGATAAGCAGGTGTCCACATACTTTTGATCATGAAGTGTATCTACATTGCTGACCGGTCCATGTTAAAATCCACAATAGATATTCTATCACTTTTGATTGAAGTTCTGTTTGTTAGCAAGCAGAGACTTAAATCAGCCTGTCTGGTCATGTGATGAGGTGCTGTGCTACATCATCAAATACAGTACCAGTCAAAAGTTTGGACACACCTACTCATTTCAGGGGTTTTCTTTATTTTTTACTATTTTCTACGTTGTAGAATAATTGTGAAGACATCAACACTATGAAATAACTCATGTAGTAACCAAAAAAAAAATAGCCACCTTTTGCCTTGATGACAGCTTTGCACACTCTTGGCATTCCTCTCGACCAGCTTCACCTGGAATGGAGTTCCCACATATGCTGAGCACTTGTTGGCTGCTTTTCCTTCACTCTGCAGTCCAAACCATCTCAACTGGATTGAGGTCATCTGATGCATCACTCTCCTTCTTGGTCAAATAGCCCTTACACAGCCTGGAGGGAATATGGTGCCATTTAGGACACATATCTTTTCACTCTCTGGTTTATTGTTGCGCTCTGGCCCCCTATCCCAAATTGCGCCCTAGCACCGTTCCCCCTACTCTCCTACCCCCTAGGCACTCACTTATCTTCCCTTCCTTCCCTGATGCACTTTACCCTCCTACCTTATCTGGCCTCGACAAAACGAGCGCAAATGACTATCCCCAATGACACCCTATGTAGTGAATAGTTCCATTTGAAACATACCCCAATGACTCTTCCCCCCCCCCCCCCTTTCTTTGGTTAAATAAACAATGTCATCAATTTGGTTATTATAATAATGCAGGTATGATTATTGATCACAGGAAATGTGAGGAGTATGATAATGATTTCCTGTCTTAAAGTGGCCATGTTGGAAGAAGGGTAAAAAAGAATGAAGTGGGGGTGGGGGGGGTTATTGGAGGAGGCTGGTGGGAGTAGATATAGGAGGACGTGCTCGTTGTAATGGAATGAATGGAACCGTATCAAACACATGGAAACCACATGTTTGACTCTGTTCCAATGAATTCCATTCAAATGTTATTAGTCACCTGTGCCGAATACAACAGGTGTAAACATTACAGTGAAATGCTGATTTACGAGCCCTTAATCAACAATGCAGTTTAAAATAAAAGCCATTACAATGTGCCTATCCTCCTATAGCTCCTCCAACCAGCCTCCTCTGTTGTGTGCGACACAATTACTAAACATAAACAAATAGTAGCTAGTAATATTAGATTTATTTACAGATGTGAACATTAAACTCCTGACATGACTGCTATGTAGTTTGGGTGTCACATTTTCCCAGAATGCCCTGTTTTTTTTCTTCTTCTCCAGAAATACTGGTTGGAGAGGATTCAGGATTTCCTGATTGTTATTAAAACCCTAAAATGTACTAAAAAAGGCATGTTTCACATTTGTATAAAAGACATCTCGGTAGCTTAACAATGCTGAGGGGGAAAAAAAATCAAGCCTAGAGTGGAAAGGTTCAAAACAAAGATGAATCCACATGGAGGATAATTTGTCAAATTCCTGTAACTCCCCAAATTCCCCCAATTTTCCCGAAATCCTGGATGTTTTGCTTTAATTCCGGAAAACGGGCATTTTGTGAAAAGTTACAGGAATTTTGGAACCCCATTTATAATATGATACAAAACAAACTGAATCAGCTGGTTTATAATATACCCTGGCTAGACCTGGTTACACCCTGGCTAGACCTGGTTACACCCTGGCTAGACCTGGTTACACCCTGGTATCTGAATACCTCTATGGTTATTATTCAAGTGGGTTAACTGTGGTTTGAGATTACGTAACGTCATGAAATGATAAGGCTAAATATGTACTCATTAGAGAACATGGGATGCATCCACAATGGCACCCTATCCTCTTTATAGTGCACCACTTTCTACCGCAGCCCTGTGGGCTACTGCCGGCTCTTGCTGTAACCATTTGGAACAAGGTTGTGGGCCCTGGTCAAAAGTAGTGCCTTTACAGGGCGTTGGGGTTGCGGCCAGTGTTTTAATGATAGAGGGTGGTTCAGATCAGTGGTCCCAGACGATGCCCAGGAGTTCACTGCTGGCGTCCCACAGCTTCCTGGCCGTCTCCTCGTTCCTCCCCTGGGGGGCCACGGAGGCTGGGGCGCAGTCACTGGGAGAGAGAGATAGGGGGCAATGGTTATATAGTCACAGAAAGAGATAGGGGGCATGGTTATTATATAGTCACTGGGAGAGAGATAGAGGGCATGGTTATTATACAGTCACTGGGAGAGAGATAGAGGGCATGGTTATTATACAGTCACTGGGAGAGAGATAGAGGGCATGGTTATTATACAGTCACTGGGAGAGAGATAGAGGGCATGGTTATTATACAGTCACTGGGAGAGAGAGATAGGGGGCATGGTTATTATATAGTCACTGGGAGAGAGAGATAGGGGGCAATGGTTATATAGTCACTGGGAGAGAGATAGAGGGCATGGTTATTATATAGTCACTGGGAGAGAGAGGGCATGGTTATTATATAGTCACTGGGAGAGAGATAGAGGGCATGGTTATTATATAGTCACTGGGAGAGAGAGGGCATGGTTATTATATAGTCACTGGGAGAGAGATAGAGGGCATGGTTATTATATAGTCACTGGGAGAGAGAGATAGGGGGCATGGTTATTATATAGTCACTGGGAGAGAGAGATAGGGGGCATGGTTATTATACAGTCACTGGGAGAGAGATAGAGGGCATGGTTATTATACAGTCACTGGGAGAGAGAGATAGGGGGCATGGTTATTATATAGTCACTGGGAGAGAGAGATAGGGGGCATGGTTATTATACAGTCACTGTTAGAGGGCATGGTTATTATATGGTCACTGAGATTTTACAGTAGCCCTGAAACGCAAAAACATATTATTTAGTCTAATTAGTCATTTTGAAGAAGAGACTTAATTGTTATTTAGTCTAATTAGTCATTTTGAAGAAGAGACTTAATTGTTATTTAGTCTAATTAGTCATTTTGAAGAAGAGACTTAATTGTTATTTAGTCTAATTAGTCATTTTGAAGAAGAGACTTAATTGTTATTTAGTCTAATTAGTCATTTTTTATGCATCTGGACAGACCATGTAATGGTGGCTGCCATTCATTCACCGGTTCCATCCATCGATGTGATTGACAGTTCTTTGGTAGCCTAAAGCACTGCTGTTTCTGAATACCAGAGCATGTAAGCAGGTGAGGGAGGAGCAGAGCCTTTTTAAAAGGTTGTCTGCCTTCTCTCTGGCTCTAATTTGGCTGTGGTACTGCTCAGCTAAAAGCTTTGGTCATGCTCTGCCTAGAATATGTTGTTTCCATGATCGCTATTCTTTTAATTAGGCCTATTTCGTTGTAATATGTATCCTACCACACCCACAGTAGTCTACCATTAGGATATGTAGTTTCTGTTTTGAAGGACTTCAAAATGTATTAACAGATGTTTTAGGTAGACGATATATAGGCTATACTGTAAAATGAATTAACGGATGTTTTTGGTAGACGATATATAGGCTATACTGTAAAATGAATTAACGGATGTTTTAGGTAGACAATATATAGGCTATACTGTAAAATATATTAACAGATGTTTTAGGTAGACAATATATAGGCTATACTGTAAAATGAATTAACGGATGTTTTTGGTAGACAATATATAGGCTATACTGTAAAATGTATTTGAGTTATTCTGTGAATAGAAACACCATAATATAAATCTCCAATAAAGTTAAAATATCAGAACTAAATCCGTTAATAATAAAAGGCCAGTATCATCATCTTATTTTCATAAATAAAAGGGACTAAATCATCTCGAACTGCAGCTGTGAAATGATTTGGGCGTTGAGAGTGGGAAATGCGCTCTACAAACTAATTATTATTATTACGAAGATACGTGACAACTGTAATTCCATAAAGTAATATTAGTGGGAATAAAGCCATATATAAACAAGATAAAGGAATATATTTTGAAAAGCTTCAAATTGAAATATATATATGGATATGAAGCTGCTCCAATGTGTGGATTCTAGTGTCCATTGTGCTATTATTCTGTGTTCGATTAGAGAAACGAAACAACTCGACTGCCAAGTACGGTGAAATAAAGCTTGGTGAACTATACTGGACAAAAATCTAAAACGCAACATGTTAAGTGTTGGTTTCATGAGCTGAAATAAAAGATCCCAGAAATGTTCTAGATGCACAAAAAAAAAGCTTATTTCTCAAAACAAATGTTGTGCACAAAAATGTGTTTACCTCCCTGTTAGTGAGCATTTCTCCTTTGCCAAGATAATCCGTGTGAACATATCAAGAAGTTGATTAAACAGCATGATCATTACACAGGTTGTTACGAACCCCTATGGCCCTGCAGTCTGGGGGGGGGGGGGGGGGGGGGGGGGGGATGGAAACGAGACCCGTAAACATATCTCATGCAAATCACAACTAAAAGAAATCCACAGACAACTTAAACCTACCGTCAAACACGTTGGGTTTATTTCAAACACAGCTAGCTAACTAACCAATAAAATACGGCGGGTGGTCCGCCCAGTTCTAACTAGGGTACTTAGACAGTGTTTTCCCATGGGTGACTTGGCTTGGTATCCCCTTTTCACACCAACAAACAGTCATAAACCACAACAATACATAATGACAGACAAATGTGACGTGTAGGAGCAAAAACAAGAGAGAGACAGAGTTTGGGAAACCAACTGACTGGGTTTTTAAAAGAAGGGAAAGGGGATGTCATTGGGTAAGGGAAAGGGGATGTGATTGGGTAAGGGAAAGGGGATGTGATTGGGTAAGGGAAAATGGATGTGATTGGGTAAGGGAAAAGGAGCATGTGTGTCTGCTGATTGGCGACACCTGTGACTAGGGCAGAAGGAGAGAAAATAAATACACACAGGATACTTGTATCCATAACACAGGTGCACCTTGTGCTGGGGACAATAGAAAGGCCACTAAAATGTTCAGTTTTGTCACAACACAATGCCACAGATGTCTCAAGTTGAGGGAGCGTGCAATGGCATGCTGACTGGAGGAATGTCTACCTGAGCTGTTGCCAGAGAATTGAATGTACATTTTCTACCATAAGCCACCTCCAATGTTGTTTTAGAGAATTTGGCAGTATGTCCAATCGGACTCACATCAGAAGACCACAAGTAACCATGCCAACCCAGGCCCTCCACATCCGGCTTCTTCACCTGCGGGATCATCTGAAACCAGCCACCTGGACAGCTGATGAAATTGAGGAGTATTTCTGTCTGTAAAAAAAAAAAAAAAAAAGCCCTTTTGTGGTGAAACTCATTCTGATTGGCTGCACCTGGCTCCCCAGTGGGTGGGCCTATGCCCTCTCAGGCCCACCCATGGTGGTGCCCCTGCCCAGTCATGTGAAATCCATAGATTAGGGCCTAATGAATTAACTCGGTTGCATGTTGCTTTTATATTTACATTAGATGTATGCAAATCAGCCTGAATATCAGGATGCACAACTGCAACGCGTTTTGACTAGGCGCTGCTACTGTACACGACTACACTATCTATCTATAAGACTGAAGTACTCAGGCAACTGGTTGATCAGGCATTCAATAAATAGACTCGCTACAATCCCCTACAGAACCGCTTCGGGCTGTAATCCAACTGACGGCTCACCAAGGGCATCCACAATGGTGATACCACCAAAAGAGAACACACATTACTGACGCATTTTTTTTTTAAAAACAGCTCCACACCGGTAATCTGCCATCCTTAAAATACGGTTTACTGATCTAAATCCCTGAATGGACAGGGCGAGGTTTGGCAGAAGGCATGAAGATCTCTGCTCGGTTTCATAAATATGGTTTGATAAATATGTAACGTTATCGTAACACCAAAAACAGAATCAGACATTTGTTAAACGACTCCACACAACATTATTGTCCAAATAATCTGCGCGCATCTCAGAAATGTTTTCGCCCAGTAGGTGGCTTTTGACTATAGTTTGAAGTGTTTAACATAGCCTAATCAGTCCGCGTTAGCCTGCGCAGAATAGTCCAGCAATAATAGTTTGTTATTTTAACTGCTGCACGAGGCTAGAAAACTGCCACAGCAAGCCGATCCCTGCAATGGGAGGATTTGTCCGCCAAATCCATCCATTACCCACGGTTCTCCCTTATCAAATTAATAGTTTGTCATCGGTGTTATTGAACATCGGATAAGCTTCCTTATGTTTCACTAAACCATTAGCAAACACTTCAATGATTAAACGAAGCGTCATCATGAAAGTTTACTCTCTACATCCCCCCCCCCCTGTTATTGTAGGACTGTAGGCTATAAAAAGTTAAACCTTTAAATTGAAGGCCTCTCACCAACCTCTTTCTGTAGGTGACTCTGGGAGGCTAATAAAAAGGTATGTTGTTCACTTTCAGCATAAACAAGCCTATTAACTCTGAAGTGCATTCATTTATTGGCGATTGATATTTTAACTAAGTTTAGGCTACTTCTGCGCATGACATAACTAGTCCTACCAATAAGTGCCATCTAAGCAATTCCCTTATGATATAACATTCCCACCCTACACGTAGAGAACGCTTTCCCTAAAGTAAATTTACATTAAATTGCCAAAAGTATATAGCCTAATGATCCTACTCCTGTCTATACAGAAATACAATTCATTCCAAATAGGCTGCTAAAGCATGATTTGGCCACAGGATCAAATCAAACTGTATTGGTCACATACACATGTTTTAGCAGATGTTATGTGTTGCGAAATGCTTATTTAAAAAAATAAAAAATAAGTTGTGGATTGTTTTAAATCGCATTGCCTACAGCCGGAAGGAAAGGAAAGACAACGCGAGCTGCAAATACCAAATAGATGATTGTTGAGTTGCAGCTGTCAGAGAAAAGTTGATATCACATTAGTGCAACATACAAATCGCGGGAAAACATAGTTTGGAAACCAAATGGCTATTGCTGTAAATATAAGACAATGAAAATACTCAAATTCGTATTTTAGTTATCAAAATGCTCAACTTAATTAAGCAAACAACAACAACTATGTTATTGGGACCAGCGGAACAATTTCGCCATATCCCAGGTGAGTGCGCGCTGCGGATATTCACATTTTATCAATGTTTGGTCATTGCCACAAAAGCTTTTCTAAACGTATTTATATATATGAGGAAATGGATGAGTAAATTGTAAATATATATATATATATATATATTTACAATTTCCTCATCCAGTTTAGACGGAGGTAATAATTCAATGTGTCTCCCCTTCTTGTATGCCTAGTATATGGACAATGTCGTAATTTGTCGTATAAAAAAAAAAAAAGAGTCTGCCAAATGTCTCCAGACATATAAAGTGTAGTAGAATTGCATTAAATGTTTATAAAAAAAGGCCTAATTTATCCCGTGCATAGAAAGGAGATATGATACAGGCTAGCCTATTGCCTCGGGCTCTCCTCTTTACGCGCTCAGCCATGCGTTGAACCGTCTTTTTTTGCGAACAGTGATTGAGTTATATTATTAGCCTAAATCTACTCATCACGAATAGTAGTCTCTCTTACGTAAGTCTGCAAGTGTGATGATGCATGGAATGCTTTATTATAAAAGGTGCATTTTTTTATGGTGGAAATTTACGTCTCCAAACTTGAAACTCACCCGCTGCCTACGTCCCCAAATTAATTATATTGAATGAAAACCGTTGGTTTTTACCTCGTCGCACACATGTCATTCTCCATTTAGTTCACAATCAAGGACAACTGTGTTTTGCCCTCCAGCAGCGGTGACGTGTAGGCCTTTGATGATGATGTAGCCTTGTGACACTGTCCTGCTGAACTCTGTACGGTACTTTTTTTTAAATGTAACCAGGTAGGACAGCTGAGAACAAGTTCTTATTTACAACTGCGACCTGGCCAAGATAAAGCAAAGCAGTTCGACACAAACAACAACACAGAGTTACACACGGAGTAAAACAAACGTACAGTCAATAACCCAATAGAAAAATGTATACACACTATGTGCAAATGAAGTAAGGAGGTAAGGCCTTACTTAAATGTAATATATTTTTTGTTTAGAAAAAGCATCCACACATGTTAGCAGCTTCATATCAATATATTTTTCAATTTTAAGCTTTTCAAAATATATTCCTTTATCTTGTTTATATTATGGCTTTATTCCCACTAATATTACTTTATGGAATTACAGTTGTCACGTATCTTCGTAATAATAATAAATTAGTTTTTAGAGCGCATTTCCCACTCTCAACGCGCAAATCATTTCACAGCTGCAGTTCGAGATGATTTAGTCCCTTTTATTTATGAAAATAAGATGATGATACTGGCCTTTTATTATTAACGGATTTAGTTCTGATATTTTAACTTTATTGGGGATTTATATTATGGTGTTTCTATTCACAGAATAACTAAAATACATTTTACAGTATAGCCTATATATCGTCTACCTAAAACATCCTTTAATACATTTTACAGTATAGCCTATATATAGTCTACCTAAAACATCCGTTAATACATTTTACAGTATAGCCTATATATCGTCTACCTAAAACATCTGTTAATATATTTTACAGTATAGCCTATATATCGTCTACCTAAAACATCTGTTAATACATTTTACAGTATAGCCTATATATCGTCTACCTAAAACATCTGTTAATACATTTTACAGTATAGCCTATATATTGTCTACCTAAAACATCTGTTAATACATTTTACAGTATAGCCTATATATCGTCTACCTAAAACATCCGTTAATTCATTTTACAGTATAGCCTATATATCGTCTACCTAAAACATCTGTTAATACATTTTGAAGTCCTTCAAAATAGAAACTACATATCCTAATGGTAGACTATAGTCTACTGTGGGTGTGGTAGGATAAATATTACAACGAAATAGGCCTAATTAAAATAATAGCGATCATGGAAACAACATATTCTAGGCAGAGCATGACCAAAGCTTTTAGCTGAGCAGTACCACGGCCAAATTAGAGCCAGAGAGAAGGCAGACAACCTTTTTAAAAGGCTCTGCTCCTCCCTCACCTGCTTACATGCTCTGGTATTCAGAAACAGCAGTGCTTTAGGCTACCAAAGAACTGTCAATCACATCGATGGATGGAACCGGTGAATGAATGGCAGCCACCATTACATGGTCTGTCCAGATGCATAAAAAATGACTAATTAGACTAAATAACAATTAAGTCTCTTCTTCAAAATGACTAATTAGACTAAATAACAATTAAGTCTCTTCTTCAAAATGACTTAGTATCGAATTTGAGAGATACTAAGTAATTGAAATGAGAATTTATTTATTACTTTAGCCTTGAGAGAGAGAGAGAGAGCATCCCAGCAAACCGGGTAGATTCCCAGATAATTAACTGAGATTCACATTAGATTACAATGTGTCACGTGCACAAGTACAGTGAAATGCCTTTCTTGCTTAGCTCTAAACCCAACAGTAGTCAATATAGTACTAAAATAAACATGAGATAGAACAAAAACACACGAGAAAGTAAGAGGGTCAGTTCCAAGACAATATTTACAATGTGCAGGGATACTGGTGTGATGGAGGTAGATATGTATTTATAGGGATACGGTACCTAGGAGTCAAGATAATAATAATAAATATTATTAGATGAATAGAATAAACAGAGTAGCAGCAGCGTAAATGACGATTGTATGTGTGTGCGTGTAAAGTCCTCCTCTCACGTTTTCCCCTTTGCTTGTGGACTTCAGTGCACAACACAACAGTTGTCTGTGACCAGGCGAAAAAAAAACCTCTCCAAGTCAAAACCTTCATACCATAACCGCTAACCTCTACACACAGCCTACATTGTTGTCGCCATATTAGCTAACGTCATAGTCAACAAACTAGAACATGTTAGTAAACCCACAATCCAATTCATGAGTACAATCAAGTGGTAGTGTACAGCAAGCATCTTAGCAGTTACACCGGCAGGCCCCGGTGGCAATGAAGTAATAAATCCGGAATCTTCCAAAATCTTGGAAGAGTTTGAATGTTGGATAGCCTTAGCTAGCTAGCTAACATACATGCCATTCCTCTCTGTTTGGTCAGGTTGTTGAGTAGGCAAAATTAGCTAGCTAACATACATGCCATTCCTCTCTGTTTGGTCAGGTTGTTGAGTAGGCAAAATTAGCTAGCTAACATACATGCCATTCCTCTCTGTTTGGTCAGGTTGTTGAGTAGGCTAAATTAGCTAGCTAACATACATGACATTCCTCTCTGTTTGGTCAGGTTGTTGAGTAGGCTAAATTAGCTAGCTAACATACATGACATTCCTCTCTGTTTGGTCAGGTTGTTGAGTAGGCAAAATTAGCTAGCTAACATACATGGCATTCCTCTGTTTGGGTAGGTTGTTGAGTAGGCTAAATTAGCTAGCTAAGTAAGTGAAAAATGCACCAAATATAAATCTCTCTGCTGCTTCTCCTTAATTTTTTAATATAATTTGTTCAAAACTGTTCAACTATTGTCTTTCTCTCTTTGAGTCAACTACTCACCACATTTTATGCACTGCAGTGCTAGCTAGCTGTAGCGTATGCTTTCAGAACTAGATTAATCCTCTGATCCTTTGATTGGGTGGACAACATGTCAGTTCATGCTGCAAGAGCTCTGATAGGTTGGAGGACGTCCTCTAGAAGTTGTCATAATTACTGTGTAAGTCTATGGAAGGGTGTAAAAACCATGAGCCTCCTAGGTTTTGAATTGAAGTCAATGTACCCAGAGGAGGACGGAAACTAGCTGTCCTCCGGCTACACCATGGTGCTACCCTAGAGGGTGCTGTTGAGGCTACTGTAGACCTTATTGAAAAACAGTATGTTTTAATCAGTTATTTGGTGACAGGTATATATTTAGTATAGTTTCATATAAAAACAATAACTTCAAAAAACAAACATTTCACAATTTTTTGGAAATTCTGTGAGTAGGATGGACCTCCTGAGGAGCCTCCACTGGTATAATCTAGAGCCAAGCTTGTTGACTTTAAATCCAAGGATATCCTGCTATTGGACACACTTATTGAATTAAGCAACAGAATGTGATAACAGTAATTAGTGAGGCACGTTCTCGGATTGTTGCGGCACTGATCCACCCATTTATGTTAATCTATTAAAAATATGCAAAGTAAGCACCATTTTCTTGATTTTAACACAAACATAAATTTTAAAAATGCTTGATATCATTAGAAAATGTATATATGAGTGCATTCTAAGAAAACAAAATTTGAAATTTTACAATTAATTGAAAACCTGAATCCCAACGCTTTAATTCCATAATTGCTATAATTCAGTCGATATCTGACAGATGATAAAAATTCAAAAAAAAGTGGAATATCTTCATCCATTGTTCAACTGCATTTATTAGAATTATTATTATTATTATTATTATTATTATTATTATTATTATTATTATTATTATTATTATTATTATTATTATTATTATTATTATTGTTTTGAATCTAACCTGGGTCAGGGACTGAATGTGCTACATACTGTAGCATAATCTCTACCTCACCTGAATTGTTTTGAATCTAACCTGGGTCAGGGACTAAATGTGCTACATACTGTAGCATAATCTCTACCTCACCTGAATTGTTTTGAATCTAACCTGGGTCAGGGACTAAATGTGCTACATACTGTAGCATAATCTCTACCTCACCTGAAGTGTTTCCCGGTGAGAGAGTGCAGCTCCTCTGCCACAGCGCAGTAGATGGATGTCTGGGCCCCGTCCCGAGGGCTCTTCAGGAACAAGGAGAACAGAGAGAACAGCAGAGACAGGATGGTGGAGTGGCGTACCAGCTCCGAGCGCACCAACCCAGGGTGGACAGAGTTCACAGTCACACTGGAACCTGGGGAGGGAGGTAGGAAGTGTTACCATGGGGGACAGTGTTTCTTCAAGATCACCTTCTGTGTGAGAACGTTTTAGATCACCCTATGTTGCTAAGTAACTTCACAACTGTCATTTTGCCTTTCTGATCATGTATTTTGTGTATGTGTTTTCTCACCAAAACTCTTTACCTCAGTTTCTCTTCGGTATTTTCTGATCCATTATACAACAAATGTGGCAGGTTGCCATTATCTCTCTCCCTCTCCCCCTCCCCCAGCCTACCTTTGAGTCTGCGGGCCAGCTCCCTAGCGAACAGAAGGTTGGCCAACTTGCTCTGGCAGTATGCGAGGCCGCTGTTGTAGCTGCCCTGGCTGAGCAGGTCATGGAAGCGGATCCAGCCAACGTTATGAGCCAGAGAGGAAACCACGACGATACGGGCCGGAGCACTGCGCTTCAGCAGACCAATCAGGAGGTACGTCAACAGGAAGTGACCTATCAGGAGTAAACAACAACACAATCAGTTGCTTTGTCAGAAAGTGGGGGCGTGGCAATCTTTACCAAGGGTCACCTTCAGTGCTCGGTTGTCTCCCAGCTGACCAAATCCTAAAGCAATGGGACTCCCAACATTTCTCAGATTATTACCAATCCCACAAGGTATGACTCCAAACACCCAGAAAAGGCTACTGTCCTCAATGTTTTCCTCAAAAAATAATCCTTATAGGTATCTACTGCCCATGTCCCTTAATGTTGTGGTTGTTACTGACAAGAAGCACATGGCTGAGCTCTTTAAATCACCACTTCATTAAGTCAGGATTCCTATTTGACTCAGCCATGCCTCCTTGCTCGTCCAACATTTCCTCATCTCCCACCCCTTCTAATGCGACTAATCCCCATGCTTCTCCCTCTTGTTCCCCTGCCCAGGTTTCTCCCTGCAGGCAGTCACTGAGTCCGAGGTGCTAAAGGAGCTCCTTAAACTTGACCCCGAAAACCCTTTTTTCTTCAAGGTTGTTGCCCCTATAATCGCCCGTCTCTCCTCTCTGGGGAGGTTCCCATTGCTTGGAAGGCAGCCACAGTTCATCCTGTATTTAAAGGGGGAGGTCAAGCTGACCCTAACTGTTACAGGTCTATTTATATTTTGCCCTGTTTATCAAAAGTGTTGCAAAAACTTGTCAATAATCAACCGACTGGCTTTCTTAATGTCTGTAGTATTCTGTCTGGTATGCAATCTGGTTTCCACTCAGGTTATGGATGTGTCACTGCAACCTTAAAAGGTCCTCAATGATGTCACCATGGCCCTTTATTCTAAGCAATGTTGTGCTGCTATTTTTATTGACTTGGGCAAAGCTGTTGATACGGTAGACCATTCCATCTTTGTGATCATTCCAGTATTGGTGTCTCTGAGGGGTCGTTGGCCTGGTTTGCCAACTACCTCTCTCAAAGAGGGCAGCCACTGCCTGTCACCAAGGCAGTACCCCAAGGCTCGATCCTAGGCCCAACGCTCTTCTCAATTTACATCAACAACATAGCTCAGGCAATAGGAAGCTCTCTCATCCATGTATATGCAGATGAGACAGATTTATCCTCAGCTGGCCCCTCCCCGGATTTTGTGTTAAACGCTCTACAACAAAGCTTTCTTACTGTCCAACAAGCTTTCTCTGCCCTTAACCTTGTTCTGAACACCTCCAAAACAAAGGTCATGTGGTTTGGTAAGAAGAATACCCCTCTCCCCACAGGTGTGATTACTACCTCTGAGGGTTTAGAGCTTGAGGTAGTCACCTCATACAAGTACTTGGGAGTATGGCTAGACGGTACACTGCTCTTCTCTCAGCACATTTCAAATCTGCAGGCTAAAGTTAGATGAAACCAAGTCTAGATTTATCGTAATCGCTCCTCTTTAACCCAAGCTGACAAACTAACCCTGATTCAGATGATCATCCCATCCCGTGCTAGATTACGGAGACGTAATTTATAGATCGGCAGGTAAGGGTGCTCTCGAGCGGCTAGACGTTCTTTACTATTTCTCCCGTCGGAGTCCTTGGTTTCGGATCCCACCCATGACATCAGAGTCTCGGTCTCACCCAGGTGGTTGACCCCCAGCTGCATCTCGAAGCCGTCGTTGGTCTTCACGTAAGGACACATCATGACCCCAGCATTGTTGATCAGGATGTGGAGGTGGTCGACCTCTACAGGGGGTCAGAGCCAATATTATACAGTTTTTAACAGAGGAGTAAACACATAATGAGAGCTAATTAAATTATGAATAATAAATACTGTAATAATGAGTGCTTGCTAATAACTAATAAATACTGTCATAATATTGTAATAACATGTAAAGGTCACATGGCCTGCGCCCCAAATGTAAAGGTCACATGGCCTGTAAAGGTCACATGGCCTGCGCCCCAAATGTAAAGGTCACAAGGCCTGCGCCCCAAATGTAAAGGTCACAAGGCCTGCGCCCCAAATGTAAAGGTCACAAGGCCTGCGCCCCAAATGTAAAGGTCACAAGGCCTGCGCCCCAAATGTAAAGGTCACAAGGCCTGCGCCCCAAATGTAAAGGTCACAAGGCCTGCGCCCCAAATGTAAAGGTCACAAGGCCTGCGCCCCAAATGTAAAGGTCACAAGGCCTGCGCCCCAAATGTAAAGGTCACAAGGCCTGCGCCCCAAATGTAAAGGTCACATGGCTTGCGCCCCAAATGTAAAGGTCACAAGGCCTGCGCCCCAAATGTAAAGGTCACAAGGCCTGCGCCCCAAATGTAAAGGTCACAAGGCCTGCGCCCCAAATGTAAAGGTCACAAGGCCTGCGCCCCAAATGTAAAGGTCACAAGGCCTGCGCCCCAAATGTAAAGGTCACAAGGCCTGCGCCCCAAATGTAAAGGTCACAAGGCCTGCGCCCCAAATGTAAAGGTCACATGGCTTGCGCCCCAAATGTAAAGGTCACAAGGCCTGCGCCCCAAATGTAAAGGTCACATGGCTTGCGCCCCAAATGCCACCGTTTTTAGAGCTCTATGGGCCCTGGTCAAAAGTAGCGCACTACAAAGGGAATAGGGTGCTATTTGAGAAGCATCTGAAGTAGTAGGTTGACCTCTGAGTAAGCGTTGAGCGAAGGCCCGTATGGAGCTGGTATCAGCCAGGTCTAGCTCTCGGACCTCTACGTTTGCCTTAGAGTAGATGCGTCGTATCGATGCTGCAGCCTCCTCACCCTTCTCCACATCTCTGCAAGCCATGATCACCCTCGCACCTGGCAAAAGACAATAATCAATAACCAATAAATCAGCATAGATGACACAGTGTTCCTTTTTAAAAGACCACTTCTCCTCTTCCTTTACATCCTTCTATCGTTATTGTTGAGGTCTTGAAGGAAAGGAGGTAAGGAAAGGAGGTAAGGAAAGGAGGTAAGGAGAGTAATGAGGCCACACTATGAATTACTATTAGGATGAAGACCAGGTGTGCGTACCAAATGGGACTATATGCATTACTGTTGACCAAGGGCCCAGAGTAGTGCACTAACTAAGGAACAGGGCCCAGAGTAGTACACTAAATAAGGAACCGGGGCCAGAGTAGTGCACTAAATAAGGAAAAGGGCCCAGAGTAGTGCACTAAATAAGGAACAGGGCCCAGAGTAGTGCACTAAATAAGAAAGGGCCCAGAGTAGTGCACTAAATAAGGAACAGGGCCCAGAGTAGTACACTAAATAAGGAACAGGGCCCAGAGTAGTACACTAAATAAGGAACCGGGGCCAGAGTAGTGCACTAAATAAGGAACCGGGGCCAGAGTAGTGCACTAAATAAGGAACAGGGCCCAGAGTAGTGCACTAAATAAGGAACAGGGCCCAGAGTAGTGCACTAAATAAGAAAGGGCCCAGAGTAGTGCACTAAATAAGGAACAGGGCCCAGAGTAGTGCACTAAATAAGAAAGGGCCCAGAGTAGTGCACTAAATAAGGAACAGGGCCCAGAGTAGTACACTAAATAAGGAACAGGGCCCAGTGTAGTGCACTAAATAAGGAAAAGGGCCCAGAGTAGTGCACTAAATAAGGAACCGGGCCCAGAGTAGTGCACTAAATAAGGAAAAGGGCCCAGAGTAGTGCACTAAATAAGGAACCGGGCCCAGAGTAGTGCACTAAATAAGGAACCGGGCCCGGAGTAGTGCACTAAATAAGGAACAGGGCCCAGAGTAGTACACTAAATAAGGAACAGGGCCCAGTGTAGTGCACTAAATAAGGAAAAGGGCCCAGAGTAGTGCACTAAATAAGGAACCGGGCCCAGAGTAGTGCACTAAATAAGGAAAAGGGCCCAGAGTAGTGCACTAAATAAGGAACCGGGCCCAGAGTAGTGCACTCAATAAGGAACCGGGCCCGGAGTAGTGCACTAAATAAGGAACCGGGCCCAGAGTAGTGCACTCAATAAGAAAGGGCCCAGAGTAGTGCACTAAATAAGGAAAAGGGCCCAGAGTAGTGCACTAAATAAGGAACCGGGCCCAGAGTAGTGCACTAAATAAGGAAAAGGGCCCAGAGGAGTGCACTAAATAAGGAAAAGGGCCCAGAGTAGTGCACTAAATAAGGAACATGGCCCAGAGTAGTGCACTAAATAAGGAAAAGGGCCCAGAGTAGTGCACTAAATAAGAAAGGGCCCAGAGTAGTGCACTAAATAAGGAACCGGGCCCAGAGTAGTGCACTAAATAAGGAACCGGGCCCAGAGTAGTGCACTAAATAAGGAACCGGGCCCAGAGTAGTGCACTAAATAAGGAACAGGGCCCAGAGTAGTGCACTAAATAAGAAAGGGCCCAGAGTAGTGCACTAAATAAGGAACAGGGAAGAGTAGTGCACTAAATAAGGAAAAGGGCCCAGAGTAGTGCACTAAATAAGGAACAGGGCCCAGAGTAGTGCACTAAATAAGGAACAGGGCCCAGAGTAGTGCACTAACTAAGGAACAGGGCCCAGAGTAGTGCACTAAATAAGGAACAGGGCCCAGAGTAGTGCACTAAATAAGGAAAAGGGCCCAGAGTAGTGCACTAAATAAGGAACAGGGCCCAGAGTAGTGCACTAAATAAGGAACAGGGCCCAGAGTAGTGCACTAAATAAGGAAAAGGGCCCAGAGTAGTGCACTAAATAAGGAACAGGGCCCAGAGTAGTGCACTAAATAAGGAACAGGGCCCAGAGTAGTGCACTAAATAAGGAACAGGGCCCAGAGTAGTGCACTAAATAAGGAACAGGGCCCAGAGTAGTGCACTAAATAAGGAAAAGGTTCCATTTGAGCCTGTTTCTTTACTTAATCTCCACCGGCTGGCAATATCTGTGTGATGATGAATGTAAGGAGGCAAGGAAAGGAGACAAGGAATAGACTCCACACCATGTATGACTATCAGGATATGACCCTGTATGTGTCAGTTAGTCACCTCTGATAGCCAGGTCCAGGGCAGTCTCCTTCCCAATACCAGTGTTGGCTCCAGTAATCAGGACCGTCTTCCCGTCCAACCGGGCCATAGACATACATGTTCCACCTGCAGAGTATTTCCTGGACAGACAGGAAATATATCGGTGTTATTATCTCAAATCCAACGTATGTAGCTGTTCTGTCTACGTTGGTAAGGTTGGCACTGGCACATTGTGAAAAGTCCACACAGACCGCGTTACAAAATGGCTCCCTATTCTCCATATAGAGCTCTTCTGTTGGCCAGGGATCATAGGGCTCTACTGTTGACCAGGGATCATAGGGCTCTACTGTTGACCACGGCCCATGGAGCTCTACGGTTGACCAGGGCCCATAGAGCTCTACTGTCGACCAGGGATCATAGAGCTCTACGGTCAACCAGGGGTCATAGAGCTCTACGGTCAACCAGGGATCATTGAGCTATACTGTCGACCAGGGATCATTGAGCTATACTGTCGACCAGGGATCATTGAGCTATACTGTCGACCAGGGATCATTGAGCTATACTGTCGACCAGGGATCATTGAGCTATACTGTCGACCAGGGATCATAGAGCTATACTGTCGACCAGGGATCATAGAGCTATACTGTCGACCAGGGATCATAGAGCTCTACTGTCGACCAGGGATCATAGAGCTCTACTGTCGACCAGGGATCATTGATCTCTATTTTTGAGCAGGGCCATTAGAGCTCTACTGTCGACCAGGGATCATAGAGCTCTACTGTCGACCAGGGGTCATAGAGCTCTACTGTCGACCAGGGGTCATAGAGCTCTACTGTCGACCAGGGGTCATAGAGCTCTACTGTCGACCAGGGGTCATAGAGCTCTACTGTCGACCAGGGGTCATAGAGCTCTACTGTCGACCAGGGGTCATAGAGCTCTACTGTCGACCAGGGGTCATAGAGCTCTACTGTCGACCAGGGGTCATAGAGCTCTACTGTCGACCAGGGGTCATAGAGCTCTACTGTCGACCAGGGGTCATAGAGCTCTACTGTCGACCAGGGGTCATAGAGCTCTACTGTCGACCAGGGGTCATAGAGCTCTACTGTCGACCAGGGGTCATAGAGCTCTACTGTCGACCAGGGGTCATAGAGCTCTACTGTCGACCAGGGGTCATAGAGCTCTACTGTCGACCAGGGATCATAGAGCTCTACTGTTGACCAGGGATCATAGAGCTCTACTGTCGACCAGGGGTCATAGAGCTCTACTGTCGACCAGGGATCATAGAGCTCTACTGTTGACCAGGGATCATAGAGCTCTACTGTCGACCAGGGATCATAGAGCTCTACTGTCGACCAGGGATCGATATAGGGAATAGTCATTTTGGATGCACCTCCCAGGCTACACAGAAAAGAGATTACTGGTTAAAATTGTATAAAAACATTTTTGGGGGAATTTATTATTTATTACTTTTATTTACGATTTAACATTAAACATATTGGTTTCTCAATATACAAGGATCAATCTGGCAACAATGATCAAACATTAACTCGTCCAACAGTTACACCACAAAACCTGGCTCGCTACCGATTAACCAATGGCTCGCGGAACATAATTTAACTCCAACCACGCGCGCAACGCTTCTTATGCATATTCATTAATATGATAGCGCTCGAGCCTACTCATCTGCATTATTCAGCGGTACTGGTCGCCTGACAATGACAATCATTGTCCGACTAATTAAGGCAATATGAGATGCCAATAATTCACAATTGGA
This sequence comes from Oncorhynchus mykiss, assembly GCF_057628025.1. Classification (NCBI taxonomy): domain Eukaryota; kingdom Metazoa; phylum Chordata; class Actinopteri; order Salmoniformes; family Salmonidae; genus Oncorhynchus; species Oncorhynchus mykiss. Next base: position 89,243,653 of record NC_143046.1, read on the forward strand.
TCACATTCAATTGACAGTGCATTTTGAGCCTTTAATCCAAACAACAACAAATTAATATTGTACTGAAGAAGGTTGTCTTCGTTATGGGGAGGAAAATGTGTTTCTTTGGGCTTTATTATTGCAGAGAAATCGTTTTTTTTTTTAATGTAATCATCAACACTGATGTCGATTAATTTAGCGACCCAATTGCCTGTCACAATCTCTTCGTTTTTCGGTAGCCTGACAATGATGCCAAGCATAGTAACGGATGATGCATCGGCTATAGCCTGGAACATACGCCGCTCATTCTTACCTAATGTAGGGTGCGAATAAAACCATGAGCAGCGCGACAACCACAAGACCTGCGACAATCAGGACGAGCACCATCATGACACGGATCCTCTCTCTCTCGTTGATTTTCCTCACTGCTGTTCCATCATGGCTCTGTGCTCCAGCGACCACACAGCTGATCTGAGATGTTAAACTTTATGGTGAAGTGTATGTAGGTGGATGGGTGTGTCACAGATGCTCGTTCAATGGAACCTGGGATTGTAGTTTTCTTTCCCCACATGAATCGTTGATTTTTTAATTTTTTAAATTTATTTATTATGTTTTAAAGAAAATTAAAAAAAACGAAAAAGTTGAAGTTGAATCTAATAACTGCTATTTAGTTTGTAAAATACTAGTCTACATATTCCCCCTTAGATGAAAACAATAATTAATCTGAAAGATGGTAAAGATATCAGTTATGATTATTATAAAAACGACATTGACCACAATGCACCATTGAACGTTACCCTTTCAATGCCCGTATATAAATATCTAACATATTATTTCGGTTTTAACCACAATTTTTTTAAACCATTATTCATATTATAAGTATTCAACATACACTGCTGTCATACATTTTAAGTTACTTTGATTTTAAAAGCATGTACTTGACATTTTATTCGTGATAATTGGGCAGGATATTCACTTCAGGCAGACAGTGACGCTAGACATGTGACACACGATCACCAGAATGCGGAAAGAGTCCCGAGGATCTTGTTAGGGGGTTTACGGTTTTATCAACAAAGCGTATAAGCGGCAATTAAACAGTTTAATGTTCTAGTATTTGGGCGTTTGTGTTGTCAAGAAAGAAACGGACAATTGAAAACACAAATCCTGCTGCTAAAATAAAAGCAAAATGTCATCGGAAGAGTTTGAAAAGCTGCAAGAGATCTTCAAATCCCTTTATGACGAACTGAAGTTGATGCCTGACAGATTACTGAAATGTCAAGGAGGTAAAACAAACAGTTGAATTTGTATCTGTAAATATGTATTTTGCATTCTAAATATCTCTCCAATCCACTACCATTAGCTGACCCCCCCACCCTGTTGTCTTGCTTTAGTTTTACTTCTGCTTAGCCGCCCACTGCTGTTAAATGTCCAAAATATGGTTGCTATCAAATGTAAATGATAAACTGGGTGGTTCGAGCCCTGAATGCTGATTAGCCGACAGCCGTGGAATATCAGACTGTATACCACGGGTATGGCAAAACGTTTACTTACACTGCTCTAATTTACGTTGGTAACCAGTTTATAATAGCAATAAGGCACCTCAGGGGTTTGTGGTATATGGCCAATATACCACGGCTATGGGCTGTGTCCAGGCACTCCGTGTTGCGTCGTATTAAGAAAAACCCTTAGCCGTGGTATATTGGCCATATACCACCCCCCGGGCCTTATTGCTTAATTATAAGAGGAGGTTGCAAGGCCGAGCAGATGAGTGTCGTCAACAACATTGTCGTGAGCAACAATAGTGGAATTGGCGGTTCGTCTTCAAAATAAAGTCCTCCCCATTTGAAACTGATGCAAACAGGTGAAACATAGTCTTGCCACACTTGGACGAGATAATGCTAAACAAGGGTTGGAATGTTGTTTATGACAAACACAAAATCTGTTTAAATCGCACGTTGAATGTATAGACTTTGCATTGGGGGAATACATACACTATAATGACAAAGGATGTGGACACCTGTCAAATTAGTGGATTTGGATATTTCACCCACACCCGTTCCTGGTGCATAAAATCGAGTACACAGTCATGCAATCATTTGACTTGGCCCCGTCGTAAGGATGCCACCTTTCTAACAAGTCAGTCCGTCAAATTTTTCCTCTGCTAGAGCTGCCCCTGCACTGTAAGTGCTTTTATTGTGAAGTGGAAACGTCTAGGAGCAACAACGGCTCAGCAGCGAAGTGGTAGGCCACACAAGCTCACAGAACGGGACCACCGAGTGCTGAAGTGTGTAGAGTGTAAAAATAGTCTGTCCTCGGTTGCAGTACTCACTACCAGGTTCCATACTCGGGGTGTCCAAATCCAAAGCTTATTTGTCATGTGCGCCGAATAGACCTTACAGTGAAATGCTTACTTACAGGCTCTAACCAATAGTGCAAAAAAAGGTATTGGGTGAACAATAGGTAGGTAAAGAAATAAAAACAACAGTAAAATGACAGTAGCGAGGCTGTACCTGCCCAGACACCGATTAGTCGGGCTGATTGAGGTAGTATGTACATGTACCACTGCTTTTAATCAGGGCAAGGTGACCGGAAACATGACCGAATACAAACAGTGTAGCTATTCCCTCCGCAAGGCAATCAAACAAGCTAAGCATCAGTATAGAGACAAAGTAGAGTCGCAATTCAACGGCTCAGACACGAGAGGTATGTGGCAGGGTCTACAGTCAATCACGGATTACAAAAAGAAAACCAGCCCCGTCGCAGACCATGATGTCTTGCTCCAAGACAAACTAAACTTCTTTGCTCGCTTTGAGGACAATACAGTGCCACTGACACGGCCCGCTACCAAAACCTGCGTCACTGCAAACCAACGTGAGTAAAACATTTAAACGTGTTCACCCTCGCAAGGCTGCAGGCCCAGACAGCATCCCCAGCCACTATTGTCCCTGTTCCCAAGAAAGCGAAGGTAACTGAGCTAAACAACTACGGCCCCGTAGCACTCACTTCCGTCATCATGAAGTGCTTTGAGAGACTAGTCAAGGACCATATCACCTCCACCCTACCTGACACCCTAGACCCACTCCAATTTGCTTACCGCCCCAATAGGTCCACAGACGATGCAATCGCAAACACACTGCACACTGCCCTAACCCATCTGGACAAGAGGAATACCAATGTAAGAATGCTGTTCATCGACTACAGCTCTGCATTTAACACCATAGTACCCTCCAAACTCGTCATCAAGCTTGAGACCCTGGGTCTGAACCTCGCCCTATGCAACTGCATCCTGGACTTCCTGATGGGCCGCCCCAGGTGCTGTGAGGGTAGGTAACAGCATCTCCACCCCGCTGATCCTCAACACTGGGGCCCCACAAGGGTGTGTTCTCAGCCCCCTCCTGTACTCCCTGTTCACCCATGACTGCGTGGCCATGCACGCCTCCAACTCAATCATCAAGTCTGCAGACGACACTAGAGTGGTGGGCGTGATTACCAACAATGACTTGACAGCCTACAGGGAGGAGGTGAGGGCCCTCGGAGTATGGTGTCAGGGGGGGGGGGCGAGGGGTGTCTGGCCAGGTGTGATGTCGTTGATGTTAAAAAGATAGACAGGAGCGTGTGATGAGTGTACATTTTTTTAAAACGGGGTCATTGTAGGTAGTCCAGGTAGCGACTTGGTTAACTATTTCAAATAAAGTGACTAGGCAACAGGGTCGATAATAAACAGTAGCAGCAGCAGTGTATGTGATGAGTCAAAAGAGTTTTTACAAAAAGGCTCAATGCAGGTAGTCCGGGTAGCCATTTTATTCAGCTATTTAGCATTCTTGTTTAGATGTCTCATGACTTGGGGGTAGAAGCTGTTCAGGGTCCTGTTGGCTACAGACTTGGTGTGTCAGTACCACTTGCTTGGCAGTAGCAGAGAGAACAGTCTATGACTTGGGGGTAGAAGCTGTTCAGGGTCCTGTTGGTTCCAGACTTGATGCGTCGGTACCGCTTGACATGCGGAAGCAGAGAGAACAGTCTAAGACTTGGGTGGCTGGGGTCTTTGACAATTTTTAGGTCCTTCCTCTGACACCGCCTGGTATAGAGGTCCTGGATGGCAACCAGTGATTACTGGGTCGTACACACTAGCTCTATAGCGCCTTGCGGTCAGATGCCAAACCAAGAAATGATGCAACCAGTCAAGATCCTGTCAACTGTAGAACTTTCCGAGGATCTGATGGCACATGCCAAATCTTTTCGGCCTCCTGAGGGGCAAGAGGCGTTGTCGTGCTCTCTTCACGACTGTGTTGGTGTGTTTGGACCATGGTAGGTCCTGAAGTGATGTGGTCCGTCTCCACTAAAGATCTGTCGATCTCAATGGGGGCGTGCTCAGCTCTCCTTTTTCCTGTTGTCCACCGATAATCTCCTTTGTCTTGCTGACGTTTTTGGGAGAGATGGCAGGTCTCTGACCTCCCTATAGGCTTTCATTGGTGATCAGGCCTACCACCGTTGTGGCATCTGCAAACTTAATGATGGTGTTTGAGTCGTGTTTGGCCACGAAGTCACGGGTGAACAGGGAATACAGGAGGGGACTAAGCACTCACCCCTGAGGGGCCCCCTTCATTTCATGGACCATCCAGATCCATAGGTAAGGCTCTACGTTGCAAAAGGATTGTCCAATACTCACAATAGACTGAATAGTGAGGTGATTTCCCAAAGTTAATGTCCTGCAAGAAGAGCTACGACACTGATATTTGTGTAAACCCTTCGCAGTTATGATCTGTGAGTGTCACTGAGTAGACTGATACCTCATTTCATGTACCCAAGGTCCAGTGAGAAGGATGTACATTGCAATATAATTATGTCCCCTTTGCAAATCTGAAGTCTATAAATCCACAGTGCTATTTCAACAGATTATTTTTTAATGGCAAGGAACTCCACACTGTCGTTTCCCACCTGGACAAAAGGCATTGACTACAGCTCAGCGTTCAACACCGTAGTGCCCACGAAGCTCATCGTTAAGGTAAGGATCCTGGGACTAAACACCTCCCTCTGCAACTGGATCCTAGACTTCCTGACGGGCTGCCCCCAGGTGGTAAGGGTTTGTAACAACACATCTGCCACGCTGATCCTCAACACTGGGGCCCCTCAGGGGTGTGTACTTAGTCGTAGTAGAGTAGTACTTAGTAGTAGAGCGGGTCGGGAGTTTATAGTTCCTTGGTGTCCACATCACCAACAAACTATCACGGTCCAAACACACCTAGATAGTCGTGAAGAGGGCATAACAAAACCTTTTCCCCCTCAGGAGACTGAAAAGATTTGGCATGGGTCCCCTGATCCTCAAAAAGTTCTACAGCTGCACCATCGAGAGCATCCTGACCGGTGGCATCACCACCTTTTTATGGCAACTGCTCGGCATCTGACCGCAAGAGGGTAGTGCGTACGGCCCACTACATCACTGGGGCTAAGCTTCCTGCCATCCAGGACCTCTATACCAGGCGGTGTCAGAGGGTAGTGCGTACGGCCCACTACATCACTAAGGGCTAAGCTTTCTGCCGTCCAGGACCTATATAATAAGCGGTGTCAGAGGACAGCTCATAAAATTGTCAGAGACTTCAGCCACCCTAGTCATAGACTGTTCTCTATGCCACCGCACAGCAAGTGTTACCGGAGCACCATGTTGAGGTGGTGGTAACAGGTCACAGCCCTCTGACCCCCTGTTGAGGTGGTGGTAGAGGACCAACAACAGGACATCCACTGTCATTAGCACTAATATCTTAATCATGCTATGCTAGCAGGATAACACAGGCCACCACTAACCCGTCTCCCTCACAGAGAACAGAGGATTTTAAAAAACAGTGGCAGCAGTACAGAACTCATCCAAAGACCTTTTGACTTGTCGAAGGCCACATCTCTCTAAGAAAGCAAGGCATTAGCCCAACTCTCACCTCTGACACAGTCACCTTAACGGTGTTAACCCAATGCTTATGCTAAGCTAACGCAAAGCTAGCGCTTATATATCTTGTACTGACGGCGGCTGAGCAATCACCAGTCATTTACAGGAAGTAGGAAAAGTTCACCGCACGCTGAATACCAACCAGAACTACGGCAGTTTATACAGCGTTGATAATAGACTCTTCTCTCATTCCTAAAATGTCCCTCTCCCTTCTCCCATTCCTCAAATGTCCCTCTCTCTTCTCCCATTCCTCTAATCTCTGTCTCTCTGTCTCTCTGTCTCTCTGTCTCTCTGTCTCTCTGTCTCTCTGTCTCTCTGTCTCTCTGTCTCTCTGTCTCTCTGTCTCTCTGTCTCTCTCTCTGTCTCTCTCTCTCTCTCTCTCTCTCTCTCTCTCTGTCTCTCTGTCTCTCTGTCTCTCTGTCTGTCTGTCTGTCTGTCTGTCTGTCTGTCTGTCTGTCTGTCTGTCTGTCTGTCTGTCTGTCTGAACCATTTCTCCCCAATTTCGTGGTATTGGTAGTTAGTCTTGTCTCATCGCTGCGACTCCCGTACGGACTCGGGAGAGGCGAAGGCCAAAGAGCCGTGCGTCCTCCGAAACACAGCCCAGCCCACAGCCACACTGCTTCTTGACACAATGCCCACTTAACCCGGAAGCCAGCCGCACCAATGTGTCAGAGGAAACAACCGTACACCTGGCGACCGTGTCAGCGTGCACTGCTCCCGGCCCGCCACAGGAGACGCTATAATGCGCGATGGGACAAGGACATCCCCTCCTCTAACCCGGACGACGCAGGGCCAATTGTACGCCGCCCCATGGGTCTCTCGGTCGCGGCCTGATGTGACAGAGTCTGGACTCGAACCCAGAATCTCTAGTGACACAGCTAACACTGTTACTTTTTTATAATTTTTTAAAACTTTTGTTTATTTGGTAAATATTTTCTTAACTCTTCTTGAACTGCACTGTTGGTTAAGGGCTTGTAAAGTCAGCATTTCACTGTAAGGTCTACCTACACCTGTTGTATTCAGCATTTCACTGTGAGGTCTACTACACCTGTTGTATTCAGCATTTCACTGTGAGGTCTACTACACCTGTTGTATTCAGCATTTCACTAAGGTCTACTACACCTGTTGTATTCAGCATTTCACTGTAAGGTCTACTACACCTGTTGTATTCAGCATTTCACTGTAAGGTCTACTACACCTGTTGTATTCAGCATTTCACTGTGAGGTCTACTACACCTGTTGTATTCAGCATTTCACTGTAAGGTCTACTACACCTGTTGTATTCAGCATTTCACTGTGAGGTCTACTACACCTGTTGTATTCAGCATTTCACTGTAAGGTCTACTACACCTGTTGTATTCAGCATTTCACTGTAAGGTCTACCTACACCTGTTGTATTCAGCATTTCACTGTGAGGTCTACTACACCTGTTGTATTCAGCATTTCACTGTGAGGTCTACTACACCTGTTGTATTCAGCATTTCACTGTAAGGTCTACTACACCTGTTGTATTCAGCATTTCACTGTAAGGTCTACTACACCTGTTGTATTCAGCATTTCACTGTAAGGTCTACTACACCTGTTGTATTCAGCATTTCACTGTGAGGTCTACTACACCTGTTGTATTCAGTATTTCACTGTGAGGTCTACCTACACCTGTTGTATTCAGCATTTCACTGTAAGGTCTACCTACACCTGTTGTATTCAGCATTTCACTGTGAGGTCTACTACACCTGTTGTATTCAGCATTTCACTGTAAGGTCTACTACACCTGTTGTATTCAGCATTTCACTGTGAGGTCTACTACACCTGTTGTATTCAGCATTTCACTGTGAGGTCTACTACACCTGTTGTATTCAGCATTTCACTGTAAGGTCTACTACACCTGTTGTATTCAGCATTTCACTGTAAGGTCTACTACACCTGTTGTATTCAGCATTTCACTGTAAGGTCTACCTACACCTGCTGTATTCAGCATTTCACTGTAAGATCTACTACACCTGTTGTATTCAGCATTTCACTGTGAGGTCTACTACACCTGTTGTATTCAGCATTTCACTGTGAGGTCTACTACACCTGCGCATGTGACAAATATAGTTTTTATTTTATTTTGAAGGAAACAAAACACAAAGTGGATTTAAATAATTTTAGGAAAACAGCCCTGATGTTGGAAACAAACATTATATTGTAATCCACAGTCGCATCTATTTAAATTAAATCTATTCCAAGATGTAGAAAAGTTATTTTATTTTTACCATGGGGGAAATAAAAACATTGCGATACTGATATTGTCCAAGCCCTACTACAATGCTGTCATAATTCCACTATTTGTATCCGTTTGCATCAGTTTCAACGAGAGACTTTTATTTTGAAGGCGAGCTGCTATTCCACTAGTGTTGCTCAAGCTAATGTTGTTCATGACACATTGGCGCCTAGGTATGCTTGCATATCATAATGAACATTTAGAAAAATGTTTTTTTCAAAGTAAACAACAAACAATACCGTGCAGCTCAGCCTTTAAAAAAAAAAAACATAAATAAATTGAATACAGAGGTGTTCCTGTTTTACAGAGGAGAAGAAGAGGTTGGTGCGAACTTTTGACGAAAGACACGGAGAGGCCGTGGAAGTGGTAAGCGGCCATTTTGTATTTTATTGTATATGTTACACTTGGGGGGGAAAAGCGATCTGTCGCAATTCTCATCTGTATCGATTTATAGCTATAAAAATAAATTCTAGCAGATTATTCTAAATGTCCGTCGGCTGGTACTAGTGATCTGGCAACATAGTAGATAGTAAAAACATGATCGGTTTACTAATTAAACCTCAGATGGAAACGCTACTGGCATAGAGTTGAAGGAATTAACATGTACTACAATAACATGGGTTAACATGTCACAAATTAACTGGTTTTATTGAACAATAGTGTATTAATCCATATGAGATTAGTGTTTTTTTCTTCAGTACCCAACATCTCCTTGTGTGTGTGTCACTCACACTCTCTCTCTCTCACACACACACATATATATATATATCTCTTGACCCAGTACAGCCTCCGAGGAAGGGCCACTCCAAGGAGCCAGGTCCTCCCAGGGTTTCTCCGCCCGACCAATAGGGAGTTTTTGCCACTGGCCACCGTCCTAAACACGGTCCAAGGAGTAGAGGCTGGGCCCATGAAGTACCAATTTACCCCGTTTTCCGTCACCGGATTGGAGCGTTTTATATATATATATATATATATACTCATTCATTCATACATACACGCATTAGGTTGCAAAGGCTGGAGCCGAGGGCAGCTATAATGTCATTTTTAGAGAGGTATGAAATGTTTCTCCTGGTGACTCTCCAGCTGCAGGGGATGGAGCAGGAGTTGATCGGTGTTCCCTCGTCCTACCGGAACGCCATGTCCACCAGGCTGCGTCTGTTCCGCAGAGACCTGGGGAAGCTCCAGAGAGAGGTGAAGAGCTCTGACCTGTCCTCCACCTCCTCTACCCGGCCAGCAGAGGGCGCCTACGGCATCTACTCCTCTCAGAACGAACACAGCGTGAGTCTAGACTGACTGACGTTGGTTCAAGGAGGGTAAAGTTGCCCCTAGAGACACTGATCTGGGGTCAGTTTAGCATTTTTTTCCCTAATAATGGTTAAGGTTAGAATTGGGGGAAGGGAAGCTGATCCTAGATCTGTACCTAGAGGGAGCTGTTTACATAAACCATCCATTCACCCAGTTTTATTTTATTTTATTTATTTCACCTTTTATTTAACCAGGCAAACTAGTTGAGAAAAAGTTCTCATTTACAACTGCGACCAAGATAAAAGCAAAGCAGTGCGACAGAAAAAAACAACAACAGAGTTACACATGGAGTAAACAAGCACACAGTAGCCTTACAGTAGGATGAGTGGTGTCAGTTACAACTGGTAGTGGCTAAGACCACACAGCCCTGATATGTGGTGATGCTGTTGAGATATTATTACAAGACAACGTTCCTGAAACACAATAAAGAATATATTCAGGGCTTACGTTCTCCTGACAGCTTATTGCACTTTCCGTGCAGGGATTGATTGATTTATTAATTGATTGATTTTATATTATCTGTTTGTTTTCAGACCCAGCTTCAGTCTCAGAGGGCCTTGCTGATCCAGGGACACGAGCACCTGAACAACGCCAGTCAGAGTATAGAGAGGAGTCAGCGCATCGCCGCCGAGACAGACCAGATCGGCGTGGACATCATCGAGGAGCTGGGAGAGCAGAGAGAACAGCTGGACCGCACCAGAGACAGGGTGAGTGGGATTGGGACGCTCTGGAGACACAAGGCTCTGATTGGGAAGCTCTGGAGACATAAGGCTCTGATTGGGAAGCTCTGGAGACAAGGCTCTGATTGGGAAGCTCTGGAGACATAAGGCTCTGAGTGGGAAGCTCTGGAGACATACAGTGGGGCAAAAAAGTATTTAGTCAGCCACCAATTGTGCAAGTTCTCCCACTTAAAAAGACGAGAGAAGCCTGTAATTTTCATTATAGGTACACTTCAACTATGACAGACAAAATGAGAAGAAAAAAATCCAGAAAATCACATTGTAGGATTTTTAATGAATTTATTTGCAAATGATGAGATGATATGGACAGATATGAGATGATATGGACAGATATGAGATGATATGGACAGATATGAGATGATATGGACAGATATGAGATGATATGGACAGATATGAGATGATATGGACAGATCTGAGATCAGATTGAATGAGATGATATGGTGGATAGCTCCTCCTCAACACTGGTTGTCAATCCAGACTTGTCAGATCATTAAATATAAAAGGGGAGGGAGCAAATTGAGACTTTCTTGGAATCATAACCGTCAAAGAGTTTTTGAAAAGAGAAGATGTTGAATTCTGATGACCTGTTGTCTTTCGATGTTGTGTTCCACCTGTTAGCTGGTCAACACTGGGGAGAACCTCAGCCGGAGCAGGAAGATCCTACGAGCCATGTCTCGACGGTGAGTCAGATGGGTGTGCGGACAACGCTGTTACGCTATGGTCCATGTCCTCATGTTGGTGTAAAAATGGCGTCTGTATTTATACAGGTTATTCTAATTGTGAGAACTATTTATCAATAGAGGCCTTGCTTCTTCTTCAGTTTGTTGAATCTGTCCTCTGTCATTGAGTTGCTGTGTGTGTGTCTGTCCTTCCTGTTTTAGACTGATGACCAACAAGCTGTTGTTATCTGTCATCATTCTGATGGAGCTGGTCATACTGGGTGCAGTCGTCTACCTCAAGTTCTTCCGCAAGTAGTAGGTCTGCTGACGCATCAACGAGCAATACAGGTCGCAGCCAGCACTCAGCAACGCTCTCCTCTCCCTCTCCTCTCCCTGTCCTCTCTCCTCTCCCTGTCCTCTCTCCTCTCTCCTCTCCCTGTCCTCTCTCCTCTCTCCTCTCCTCTCTCCTCTCTCCTCTCCCTGTCCTCTCTCCTCTCACTGTCCTCTCTCCCTGTCCTCTCTCCTCTCCCTGTCCTCTCTCCTCTCTCCTCTCCCTGTCCTCTCTCCTCTCCCTGTCCTCTCTCCTCTCTCCTCTCCCTGTCCTCTCCCTCTCCCTGTCCTCTCCCTCTCCCTGTCCTCTCTCCTCTCCCTGTCCTCTCTCCTCTCCCTGTCCTCTCTCCTCTCCCTGTCCTCTCCCTGTCCTCTCTCCTCTCCCTGTCCTCTCTCCTCTCCCTGTCCTCTCTCCTCTCCCTGTCCTCTCTCCTCTCTCCTCTCCCTGTCCTCTCCCTGTCCTCTCTCTCTCCCTGTCCTCTCTCTTCTCCCTGTCCTCTCTCCTCTCCCTGTCCTCTCCCTGTCCTCTCTCCTCTCCCTGTCCTCTCCCTGTCCTCTCCCTCTCCCTGTCCTCTCTCCTCTCCCTGTCCTCTCTCCTCTCCCTGTCCTCTCTCCTCTCCCTGTCCTCTCTCCTCTCCCTGTCCTCTCTCCTCTCCCTGTCCTCTCTCCTCTCCCTGTCCTCTCTCCTCTCCTCTCTCCTCTCCCTGTCCTCTCTCCTCTCCCTGTCCTCTCTCCTCTCCCTGTCCTCTCTCCTCTCCCTGTCCTCTCTCCTCTCCCTGTCCTCTCTCCTCTCCCTGTCCTCTCTCCTCTCCCTGTCCTCTCTCCTCTCCCTGTCCTCTCCCTGTCCTCTCCCTGTCCTCTCCCTGTCCTCTCCCTGTCCTCTCCCTGTCCTCTCTCCTCTCCCTGTCCTCTGTCCTCTCTCCCTGTCCTCTGTCCTCTCTCCCTGTCCTCTGTCCTCTCTCCTCTCCCTGTCCTCTCTCCTCTCCCTGTCCTCTCTCCTCTCCCTGTCCTCTCCCTCTCCTCTGTCCTCTCTCCTGTCCTCTCCTTGTCCTCTCCTCTCCCTGTCCTCTCCCTGTCCTCTCTCCTGTCCTATCCTGTTCTCTCTCTTCTCTTCTCTCTCGTCCTGTCTCCCCTGTCCACATATACCTCACTATGCTGTTCCTGACCTGAGCTAAACCACTAAACTCTTGTAATATATCCCTGGGGCTGGGGGAGTGCTCATGAGGACACAACACGGTTTTCTTGACTGAAGATAAGGAACAGTGTGAGGAAGAATGATCGTTTCTGTTCTTCAGGACGGGAGTGTAACCCGAGCCGCGTTTCAATCCAGGATGTATGGACCGAACCGAACCCAGGAACGTTATATTAATACTGGACATTGATCTGATACAGACTTGTTAATGTACAAGTACGCTGTCGTCTGATCCAGGAGTGAACTCCCCTTGGTTCTGTTCACACTTTATCATGAAGTTTCTGCAGTTGTTTATTTACTGACTCGAGTTGCTGTGTAGGATGGATTTTTTTTTGTTGTGTGTTTTTGTCTCAGGTCTGAGCGTTAAGGCCTCAAATCAATCCTACCCATGCTCCTTTACTCTTAGTCTCGACATAGAACTAACTCTACTGCTGTAGGGCCCTTCCGAGTGGCGCAGTGGTCTAAGGCTCTGCATCGCAGTGCTAGCTGTGCCACTAGAGATTCTGGGTTCGAGTCCAGGCTTTGTCGCAGCCGGCCGCGACCGGAAGACCCATGGGACGGCTCACAATTGGCCCAGTGTCGTCCGGGTTAAGGGAGGGTTTGGCCGGCAGGGATGTCCTTGTCCCATTGCGCACTAGCGACTCCTGTTGTGGGCCCGGGTGCAATGCACGCTGACACGGTCGCCGACACATTGGTGCGGTTGGCTTCCGGGTTAAGTGTGGGCGTTGTGGCTGGGTCGTGTTTCCCAGGATGCACGGCTCTCGACCTTATCCTCTCCCGAGTCCGTACGGGAGTTGCAGCGATGAGACAAGACTGTGACTACCAATTGGGGAGAAAAAAAGGAGGTAAATATAAATAAATATAAATAAATAAATAAATATGAACACTACTGCTTATGCTGCTGTTATGACAACACCTTGAGGACTGAGCAGTTGAAGGATTCATCCCATGCTAACTTTGTGAACTAGTCTTTCATTGAAATGCATGAAATTAAAAATATGCATTCTCCACTAATGAATTCCCTCTATAGAAATACCCATTGACATGTACTAACAATAACAAAAAGTAATGAATTTATATAAATGTGGTTTCTAAATGTATTTTTGTGTGGCGTTTTATCTTTGGTACGGTCTCTCTGTGGCCAACGCTGAGAAGATGAAAGAAGGAGGGGTTAGGGACTGGGGGGGGGGGGGGGGTTGGGGACGGGGGGGGGGGGGTTGGGGACTGGGGGGGGGGGTTGGGGACTGAGGGGGGGGGGGGGGGGTTGGGGACTGAGGGGTTGGGGACTGAGGGGGGGGGGGGGTTGGGGACTGAGGGGGAGGGGTTGGGGACTGAGGGGGGGGGGTTGGGGACTGAGGGGGGGGGGGGGTTGGGGACTGAGGGGGGGGGGGGTTGGGGACTGAGCGGGAGGGGTTGGGGACAGAAATACTGATAACAAAAACATTCAGCATCGTTTTGAGACCAGGTTTTCAAAGGGCTGTAGTCCAACTTAACCTGTGCCAATATAATATGAAAACAAATACAAGTCATGTGTTTTATATTATTAAAATGTAGTATTAAAGTTAAGCTAAGCTAACCATTACACAATCTATCTGCAATATTAAAGCTAAGCTAACCATTACACAATCTATCTGCAATATTAAAGATAAGCTAACCATTACATGTGTCTGATAGACAGCCCACCACAGCATGTCTCTGATAGACAGCCCACCACAGCATGTCTCTGATAGACAGCCCACCACAGCATGTCTCTGATAGACAGCCCACTACAGCATGTGTCTGATAGACAGCCCACTACAGCATGTGTCTGATAGACAGCCCACTACAGTTGTTCACATGTCAGAGGACACAAGTGTAGTGATTTATACACTGGTCAGGGACAGAGGACACAGGTGTAGTGATTTATACACTGGACAGAGGACACAGGTGTAGTGATTACACACTGGACAGGGACAGAGGACACAGGTGTAGTGATTACACACTGGACAGGGACAGAGGACACAGGTGTAGTGATTTATACACTGAACAGAGGACACAGGTGTAGTGATTACACACTGGACAGGGACAGGGGACACAGGAGTAGTGATTACACACTGGACAGGGACAGAGGACACAGGTGTAGTGATTTATACACTGAACAGAGGACACAGGTGTAGTGATTACACACTGGACAGGGACAGAGGACACAGGTGTAGTGATTTATACACTGAACAGGAACAGAGGACACAGGTGTAGTGATTACACACTGGACAGGGACAGAGGACACAGGTGTAGTGATTTATACACTGGACAGGGACAGAGGACACAGGTGTAGTGATTACACACTGGACAGGGACAGAAGCCACAGGTGTAGTGATTACACACTGAACAGGGACAGAGGACACAGGTGTAGTGATTACACACTGAACAGGGACAGAGGACACAGGTGTAGTGATTACACACTGAACAGGGACAGAGGACACAGGTGTAGTGATTACACACTGGACAGGGACAGAGGACACAGGTGTAGTGATTTATACACTGGACAGGGACAGAGGACACAGGTGTAGTGATTACACACTGGACAGGGACAGAAGCCACAGGTGTAGTGATTACACACTGAACAGGGACAGAGGACACAGGTGTAGTGATTACACACTGAACAGGGACAGAGGACACAGGTGTAGTGATTACACACTGAACAGGGACAGAGGACACAGGTGTAGTGATTACACACTGGACAGGGACAGAAGACACAGGTGTAGTGATTACACACTGGACAGGGACACAGGTGTAGTGATTACACACTGGACAGGGACAGAGGACACAGGTGTAGTGATTACACACTGGACAGGGACAGAGGACACAGGTGTAGTGATTACACACTGAACAGGGACAGAGGACACAGGTGTAGTGATTACACACTGAACAGGGACAGAGGACACAGGTGTAGTGATTACACACTGGACAGGGACAGAGGACACAGGTGTAGTGATTACACACTGGACAGGGACAGAGAACACAGGTGTAGTGATTACACACTGAACAGGGACAGAGGACACAGGTGTAGTGATTACACACTGGACGGGGACAGAGGACACAGGTGTAGTGATTACACACTGGACAGGGACAGAGGACACAGGTGTAGTGATTTATACACTGAACAGGGACAGAGGACACAGGTGTAGTGATTACACACTGGACAGAGGACACAGGTGTAGTGATTACACACTGGACAGGGACAGAGGACACAGGTGTAGTGATTTATACACTGAACAGGGACAGAGGACACATGTTTATCAGAGATAGGCTAAAGAGGGGTATAAAACGATTGAAGCTAGATCTACTCAGGGTTTTCTAAAGCTAGCCAGCTTCAGTTAGCTTCACAGTCCAGCTCAGGCTTCATCCGTACGGTAGATATTGCTTGTCTGCTTGCTGATAACTCTAACAGGCTTGTAACTGGTTTGCCACCGGCATACCACCCTGCATCCCACTGCTGGCTTGCTTCTGAAGCTTAGCAGGGTTGGTCCTGGTCAGTTCCTGGATGGGAGACCAGATGCTGCTGGAAGTGGTGTTGGGGGGCCAGTAGGAGGCACTGGTCTAAAAGAATATCCCAATGCCCCAGGGTAGTGTGCCGTCTTTCAGATGGGATGTTAAACAGGTGTCCTGACTCTGTGGTCACTAGAGATCCCATGGTACTTATTGTTAGAGTAGGGGTGTTAACCCTGGTGTCCTGGCTAAATTCCATATCTGGCCCTCATACCATCATGGTCACTTAATCATCCCCAGTTTACAATTGGATGTCACAAGGCCATGTCTACCCAACTCCTCTGTCATCTTACCTTGTTCTGCAGCTCTTTCAGCATAAAGGCAACCGACTGTCCGTGGAGGTTCCCTGAGGGCGAGGTGAGGGGCGTGTTTATGTCAGCGTGGGCGTCGACCCAGATCAGACACAGGTCAGGACACTGCCGGGCGTGGCCTTCCACTGAACCAATGGCCAGGCTGCGGGGGTTAGAATCCAATCTCCATTATTTATAGATTTTAATTACCTGTAATACATTCAGTTCCCCCCCCAGGGCAACGCTGACTGTGTTACACAACCCACTGATAAACCTGTTGCCGCTATGTTTTTATTCAACCTTTATTTAAATAGGCAAGTCAGTTCAGAACAAATTCCTATTTTACAATGATGGCCTAGGAACAGTGGGTTAACTGCCTTGTTCAGGGACTATGGTGGTCTGCTTGAGACATGTAGGTATTACAGACTGGGTCAGGTTGAGACATGTAGGTATTACAGACGGGGTCAGGTTGAGACATGTAGGTATTACAGACTGGGTCAGGTTGAGACATGTAGGTATTACAGACTGGGTCAGGTATGGAGTGCAATAGAGAATGCGTCATCTGCGGATTTGTTGGTGCGGTATGCAAATTGGAGTGGGTCTAAGGGTTTCTGGGATAATAGTGTTGATATGAACCATGACCAGCCTTTCAAAGCACTTCATGGCTACAGAGGTGAGTGCTACGGGTCGGTAGTCATTTAGACAGGTTACCTTGGCATTCTTGGGCACAGGCACTATGGTGGTCTGCATAAAACATGCTTGTATTATAGACTCGGACAGAGAGAGGTTGAAAATATCAGTGAAGACACTTGCTAGTTTGTCAGCACATGCTCTCAGTACACGTCCTGGTAATCCGTCTGGCCCTGCGGCCTTGTGAATGTTGACCTGTCTAAAGGTCTTACTCGCATAGGTTGTGGAGAGCGTGATCACACAGTCTTCCGGAACAGTTGGTGCTCTCATGCATGTTTCAGTGTTATTTGCCTCGAAGCGAGCATAGAAGTAGTTTAGCTCGTGTCACTGGGCAGCTCTCGGCTGTGCTTCTCTTCGTAGTCTGTCATGGTTTGCAAGCCCTGCCTCATCCGACGAGCATCAGAGCCGGTGTAGTACGAATCGATCTTAGTCCTGTATTGATGCTTTGCCTGTTTGATGGTTCAAACAAGCTTGCAGGTTAGAGTCCTGCTCTTTGAAAGTGGCAGCTCTACCCTTTAGCTCAGCGCGGATGCTGCCTGTAACCCATGGCTTCTGGTTGGGGTATGTACGTACGGTCACTGAGGGGACGACTTCATCAATGCACTTATTGATGAAGCCAATGACACGTGGTGTACTCCTCAATGCCATTGGAGGAATCGCAGAACATATTCCAGTCTGTGCTGCAAAACAGTCCTGTAGCTTAGCATCTGCTTCATCTGACCACTTTTTTTATTGATCTAGTCACTGGTGCTTCTTGCTTTAATTTTTGCTTGTAATCAGGAATCAGTAGGATGGAATTATGGTCAGATTTTCCAAATGGAGGGCGAGTGAGAGCTTTTTTTATGCGTCTCTGTGTGTGGAGTATAGGTGGTCCAGAGTTATTTTCCCTCTGGTTGCACATTTAATATGCTGATAGAAATTTGGTAAAACAAATGTACTTTTCCCTGCATTAAAGTCCCCCGGGCCACTAGGGGCGCTACCTCTGGATGAGCATTTTCTTGTTTGCTTATGGCAGAATACAGCTCATTCAATGCGGTCTTAGTGCCAACCTCTGACTGTGGTGGTAGGTAAAACAGCTAGAATACAGATGAAAGCTCTCTCGGTAGGTAGTGTGGTCTACAGCTTATCATGAGAAACTCTACCTCGGGCGAGCAATAGGTCACATGCGGAGGTCATCCGTTCACCCACACCACATCTCACAAAGGCAGTTGGCAACAAAAAGGACAAATCACACCTCCTCCTCCATGCTTCACAGTGGGAAATACAAATGCGGAGATCATCCGTTCACCCACACGGCGTCTTACAAAGACACATCGGTTGGAACCAAAAATCTTACATTTGGACTCCAGACCAAAGGACAAATTTCCACCGGTCTAATGTCCATTGCTCGTGTTTCTTGGCCCGAGTAAGTCTCGTATTCTTATTGGTGTCCTTTAGTAGTGGTTTCTTTGCAGCAATTCGACCATAACGGCCTGATTCACACAGTCTCCTCTGAACAGTTGATGTTGAGGTGTGTCTGTTACTTGAAGTCTGAAGCATTTATTTGGGCTGCAATTTCTGAGGTTGGTAACTCTAATGAACTTATTCTCTGCAGCAGAGGTAACTCTGGTTCTTCCTTTCCTGTGGCGATCCTCATGAGAGGCAGTTAACTCTAATGAACTTATCCTCTGTAGCAGAGGTAACTCTGGTTCTTCCTTTCCTGTGGTGGTCCTCATGAGAGGCAGTTTCATCACAGTGCTTGATGAAACTTTCAAAGTTCTTGAAATGTTCCGTATTGACTGACCTTCATCTACTTCCGGCGCCGACAGAGATGGCCGCCTCGCTTCGCGTTCCTAGGAAACTATGCAGTTTTTTGTTTTTTTATGTGTTATTTCTTACATTGGTACCCCAGGTCATCTTAGGTTTCATTACATACAGTCGAGAAGAACTACTGAACATAAGAGCAGCGTCAACTCACCATCAGTACGACCAAGAATATGACTTTCGCAAAGCGGATCCTGTGTTCTGCCTTTCACCCAGGACAACGGAATGGATCCCAGCCGGCGACCCCAAAAAATGACTTCGTAAAAGGGGTAAACGGAGTGGTCTTCTGGTCAGACTCCGGAGACGGGCACATCGTGCACCACTCCCTAGCATTCTTCTCGCCAATGTCCAGTCTCTTGACAACAAGGTTGATGAAATCCGAGCAAGGGTAGCCCGAACCACTGCTTTTAATCAGGGCAAGGTGACCGGAAACATGACCGAATACAAACAGTGTAACTATTCCCTCCGCAAGGCAATCAAACAAGCTAAGCGTCAGTATAGAGACAAAGTAGAATCTCAATTCAACGGCTCAGACACAAGAGGTATGTGGCAGGGTCTACAGTCAATCACGGATTACAAAAAGAAAACCAGCCCTGTCACGGACCAGGATGTCTTGCTCCCAGGCAGACTAAATAACTTTTTTGCCCGCTTTGAGGACAATACAGTGCCACTGACACAGCCCGCAACTAAAACATGCAGACTCTCCTTCACTGCAGCCGACGTGAGGAAAACATTTAAACGTGTCAACCCTCGCAAGGCTGCAGGCCCAGACGGCATCCCCAGCCGTGCCCTCAGAGCATGCGCAGACCAGCTGGCTGGTGTGTTTACGGACATATTCAATCAATTCCTATCCCAGTCTGTTGTTCCCACATGCTTCAAGAGGGCCACCATTGTTCCTGTTCCCAAGAAAGCTAAGGTAACTGAGCTAAACGACTGAGTAGCACTCACTTCCGTCATCATGAAGTGCTTTGAGAGACTAGTCAAGGACCATATCACCTCCACCCTACCTGACACCCTAGACCCACTCCAATTTGCTTTCCGCCCAAATAGGTCCACAGACGATGCAATCTCAACCACACTGCACACTGCCCTAACCCATCTGGACAAGAGGAATACCTATGTGAGAATGCTGTTCATCGACTACAGCTTGGCATTTAACACCATAGTGCCCTCCAAGCTCGTCATCAAGCTCGAGACCCTGGGTCTCGAACCTGCCCTGTGCAACTGGGTACTGGACTTCCTGACGGGCCGCCCCCAGGTGGTGAGGGTAGGCAACAACATTTCCACCCCGCTGATCCTCAACACTGGGGCCCCACAAGGGTGCGTTCTGAGCCCTCTCCTGTACTCCCTGTTCACCCACGACTGCGTGGCCACGCACGCCTCCAACTCAATCATAAAGTTTGCGGACGACACAACAGTGGTAGGCTTGATTACCAACAACGACGAGACGGCCTACAGGGAGGAGGTGAGTTTTAAGTTCCTCGGTGTACACATCACAGACAAACTGAATTGGTCCACCCACACAGACAGCATCGTGAAGAAGGCGCAGCAGCGCCTCTTCAACCTCAGGAGGCTGAAGAAATTCGGCTTGTCACCAAAAGCACTCACAAACTTCTACAGATGCACAATCGAGAGCATCCTGTCGGGCTGTATCACTGCCTGGTACGGCAACTGCTCCGCCCACAACCGTAAGGCTCTCCAGAGGGTAGTGAGGTCTGCACAACACATCACCGGGGGCAAACTACCTGCCCTCCAGGACACCTACACCACCCAATGTCACAGGAAGGCCATAAAGATCATCAAGGACAACAACCACCCGAGCCACTGCCTGTTCACCCTGCTATCATCCAGAAGGCGAGGTCAGTACAGGTGCATCAAAGCTGGGACCGAGAGACTGAAAAACAGCTTCTATCTCAAGGCCATCAGACTGTTAAACAGCCACCACTAACATTGAGTGGCTGCTGCCAACACACTGACTCAACTCCAGGCACTTTAATAATGGGAATTGATGGGAAATGATGTAAAATATATCACTAGCCACTTTAAACAATGCTACCTAATATAATGTTTACATACCCTACATTATTCATCTCATATGTATATGTATATGCTGTACTCTATATCATCTACTGCATCTTTATGTAATACATGTATCACTAGCCACTTTAACTATGCCACTTTGTTTACATACTCATCTCATATGTATATACTGCACTCAATACCATCTACTGTATCTTGCCTATGCCGCTCTGTACCATCACTCATTCATATATCTTTATTTACATATATATTCTTTATCCCCTTACACTTGTGTCTATAAGGTAGTAGTTTTGGAATTGTTAGCTAGATTACTTGTTGGTTATTACTGCATTGTCGGAACTAGAAGCATTTCGCTACACTCGCATTAACATCTGCTAACCATGTGTATGTGACAAATAAAATTTGATTTGATTTGATTAAAGTAATGATGGACTGTCATTTCTCTTTGCTTATTTGAGCTGTTCTTGACCATAATATGGACTTGGTCTTTTACCAAATAGGGCTGTATACCCCCCCACCTTGTCACAGCACAACTAATTGAGGAAAGAAATTCCACTAATTATTTTAAGAAGGCACACCTGAAGCTGGTTGAGAGAATGCCAAGAGTGCGCAAAACTGTCATCAAGGCAAAAGGGTGGCTACTTTGAAGAATCTTAAATTATATTTTGATTTCGTAACTACACGATTCCATATGTGTTATTTCATAGTTACAATTTAGAAAATAGAAACAGAAAAACCCTTGAACGAGTAGGTGTTCTAAAACTTTTACCCGGTAGTGTATGTATGTATTTATGGTGATGCTGTGCTGTGGTGTGTTGAGATGCAAAACACATTTCCCCGAAAGGGACACACTACAGAAATGATTATTATTCAGCTGAAGGGCTGGAATGGAGGCACACAGACGGCTCTCTCCCTATTTACAATAGACCTTGATGCAAGACTAGAACCAACGAGACTTGCTCTGCCAGTGTCACCACAAAGCAAAACACACAGACTGATTTCATTGTGGAAGACTAATTATATATATATATATATATATTTTTTTAAAAGACAGTCATTCAGTGGGCATGTCAAAAAGGCATTTGTTATATTTAGTAAATAAAATAGTTATTTCACTCAGCATTTACCATACAGCCATTACATACACTCATTTTAACTTATTAAAAATGAACTGGTCATTTAATATGGACTAAAATAACACAGTAAATACCCCAATATGGATTCATAAGTCATTATTAACTACTACAAATACCCCAACAGATTCATAATAGTCATTATTAATGTCATGTATTGTCATGTTGTGTCTCTGTCCTTTCCTTTCACCCTGTCTCCCTCTGCTGGTCGTATTAGGTTACCTTTTCTCCCCCGCTTTCCCCCAGCTGTTCCTTGTCTCCTCCTGACTACCTCGTCACCCCGTTTCCCACCTGTTCCCTTTTTCCCTCTGATTAGTCCCCTATATCTCTCTCTGTTTTTGTTCCTGTCCTTGTCGGATTCTTGTTTGTTGTGTTTCATGCCTGAACCAGACTATCGTCATGTTTGCTGTAACCTTGTCCTGTCCTGTCGGAATCTGCCGGTCTATCTGAGCCTACCTATGTTTGGTTATTAAAGAAGCTCTGTTTAAGTTAATTCGCTTTTGGGTCCTCATTCACTCACCGTAACAGAAGAATCCGACCAAGAATGGACCCAGCGACTTCGGATCCTCTCCACTCAGCCGTCGGGATCCAGGGAGCGATGCTAGGCAGACACGAGCAGGAATTGTCTGCTGCTCGACATGCCGTTGAGACCCTGGCCACCCAAGTCTCCAACCTCACAGAACAGGTTCACCATCTCCGCCTCGATCCACCGGCCACTTCCAGGGCTTTCGAATCTCCGGAGCCCAGAATCAATAACCCGCCGTGTTACTCTGGGGAGCCCACTGAATGCCGCTCGTTCCTCACCCAGTGTGATATTGTGTTTTCTCTCCAGCCCAACACTTACGCCAGGAGCACTGCTCGTGTCGCCTACGTCATATCTCTCCTTACTGGACGGGCTCGTGAGTGGGGCACGGCAATCTGGGAGGCAAGGGCTGAGTGTACTAACCAGTATCAGGACTTTAAGGAGGAGATGATACGGGTTTTTGATCGATCTGTTTTTGGGGAGGAGGCTTCCAGGGCCCTGTCTTCCCTATGTCAAGGCAATCGATCCATAACAGACTACTCTATTGAGTTTCGCACTCTTGCTGCCTCCAGTGGCTGGAACGAGCCGGCCTTGCTCGCTCGTCTTCTGGAGGGTCTCCGCGCAGAGGTAAAGGATGAGATTCTCTCCCGGGAGGTTCCTTCCAGCGTGGATTCCTTGATTGAACTCGCTATTCGCATTGAGCGACGGGTTGATCTTCGTCACCGAGCTCGTGGAAAGGAGCTCGCGCTCTCCGTTGCCCCCCTCTCCGCATCACTACCATCTTCCTCTGCCGGCTCGGGAGCTGAGCCTATGCAGCTGGGAGGTATCCGCATCTCGACTAAGGAGAGGGAACGGAGAATCACCAACCGCCTCTGTCTCTATTGCGGTTCTGCTGGTCATTTTGTCACTTCATGTCCAGTAAAAGCCAGAGCTCATCAGTAAGCGGAGGGCTACTGGTGAGCGCTACTACTCCTGTCTCTCCTTCAAGATCCTGCACTACCTTGTCGGTCCATCTACGCTGGACCGGTTCGTCAGCTTCCTGCAGTGCCTTAATAGACTCTGGGGCGGAGGGCTGTTTTATGGACGAGACCTGGGCTCGGGAACATGACATTCCTCTCAGACAGTTAAGGGAGTCCACGGCCTTGTTCGCCCTGGATGGTAGTCCTCTCCCCAGGATTCAGCGTGAGACGCTACCTTTAACCCTCACTGTTTCTGGTAATCATAGCGAAACCATTTCTTTTTTAATTTTTCGTTCACCTTTTACACCTGTTGTTTTGGGCCATCCCTGGCTAGTTTGTCATAATCCTTCCATTAATTGGTCTAGTAATTCTATCCTCTCCTGGAACGTCTCTTGTCATGTGAAATGTTTAATGTCTGCTATCCCTCCTGTTTCCTCTGTCTCTTCTTCACAGGAGGAGCCTGGTGATTTGACAGGGGTGCCGGAGGAATATCACGATCTGCGCACGGTGTTCAGTCGGTCCAGGGCCACCTCTCTTCCTCCACACCGGTCGTATGATTGTAGTATTGATCTCCTTCCGGGAACCACTCCCCCCCGGGGTAGACTATACTCTCTGTCGGCTCCCGAACGTAAGGCTCTCGAGGATTATTTGTCTGTAGCTCTTGACGCCGGTACCATAGTCCCCTCCTCCTCTCCCGCCGGAGCGGGGTTTTTTTTTGTCAAGAAGAAGGACGGGTCTCTGCGCCCCTGCATAGATTATCGAGGGCTGAATGACATAACAGTTAAGAATCGTTATCCGCTTCCTCTTATGTCTTCAGCCTTCGAGATCCTGCAGGGAGCCAGGTTTTTCACTAAGTTGGACCTTCGTAACGCTTACCATCTCGTGCGCATCAGGGAGGGGGACGAGTGGAAGACGGCGTTTAACACTCCGTTAGGGCACTTTGAATACTGGGTTCTTCCTTTCGGCCTCGCTAACGCTCCAGCTGTCTTTCAGGCATTAGTCAATGATGTCCTGAGAGACATGCTGAACATCTTTGTTTTCGTTTACCTTGACGATATCCTGATTTTTTCACCGTCACTCCAGATTCATCTTCAGCACGTTCGACGTGTCCTCCAGCGCCTTTTAGAGAATTGTCTTTTTGTGAAGGCTGAGAAGTGCTCTTTTCATGCCGCCTCCGTCACATTTCTCGGTTCTGTTATTTCCGCTGAAGGCATTAAGATGGATCCCGCTAAGGTCCAAGCTGTCATTGATTGGCCCGCCCCTAAGTCACGCGTCGAGCTGCAGCGCTTTCTCGGCTTCGCGAACTTCTATCGTCGTTTCATCCGTAATTTCGGTCAGGTGGCAGCTCCTCTCACAGCCCTTACTTCTGTCAAGACGTGCTTTAAGTGGTCCGTTTCCGCCCAGGGAGCTTTTGATCTCCTCAAGAATCGTTTTACATCCGCTCCTATCCTTGTTACACCTGACGTCTCTAGACAGTTCGTTGTCGAGGTTGACGCGTCAGAGGTGGGCGTGGGAGCCATTCTTTCTCAGCGCTCCCTCTCTGACGACAAGGTCCACCCATGCGCGTATTTTTCTCATCGCCTGTCCCCGTCGGAACGTAACTATGATGTGAGAAACCGCGAACTGCTCGCCATCCGGTTAGCCCTAGGCGAATGGCGACAGTGGTTGGAGGGGGCGACCGTTCCTTTTGTCGTTTGGACTGACCATAGGAACCTTGAGTACATCCGTTCTGCCAAACGACTTAATGCGCGTCAGGCGCGTTGGGCGCTGTTTTTCGCTCGTTTCGAGTTCGTGATTTCTTATCGTCCGGGCTCTAAGAACACCAAGCCTGATGCTTTATCTCGTCTCTTCAGTTCTTCAGTAGCCTCCACTGACCCCGAGGGGATTCTCCCTGAGGGGCGTGTTGTCGGGTTGACTGTCTGGGGAATTGAGAGGCAGGTAAAGCAAGCGCTCACTCAAACTCCGTCGCCGCGCGCTTGTCCTAGGAACCTTCTTTTCGTTCCCGTTCCTACTCGTCTGGCCGTTCTTCAGTGGGCTCACTCTGCCAAGTTAGCCGGCCACCCTGGCGTTCGGGGTACGCTTGCTTCCATTCGCCAGCGTTTTTGGTGGCCCACCCGGGAGCATGACACGCGTCGTTTCGTGGCTGCTTGTTCGGTCTGCGCGCAGACTAAGTCCGGTAACTCTCCTCCTGCTGGCCGTCTCAGGCCGCTTCCCATTCCCTCTCGACCGTGGTCTCACATCGCCTTAGATTTTGTCACCGGACTGCCTTCGTCAGCGGGGAAGACTGTTATTCTTACGGTTGTCGATAGGTTCTCTAAGGCGGCTCATTTCATTCCCCTTGCTAAGCTTCCTTCTGCTAAAGAGACGGCACAAATCATCATCGAGAATGTTTTCAGAATTCATGGCCTTCCGTCAGACGTCGTTTCGGACAGAGGTCCGCAATTCACGTCTCAATTTTGGAGGGAGTTTTGCCGTTTGATTGGGGCTTCCGTCAGTCTCTCTTCCGGCTTTCACCCCCAGTCTAACGGTCAAGCAGAACGGGCCAATCAGACTATTGGTCGCATCTTACGCAGTCTTTCTTTTCGCAACCCTGCGTCTTGGTCAGAGCAGCTCCCCTGGGCAGAATACGCCCACAACTCGCTTCCTTCGTCTGCGACCGGGCTATCTCCTTTTCAGAGTAGCCTCGGGTACCAGCCTCCGCTGTTCTCATCTCAGTTCGCCGAGTCCAGCGTCCCCTCCGCTCAGGCTTTTGTCCAACGTTGCGAGCGCACCTGGAAGAGGGTCAGGTCTGCACTTTGCCGTTATAGGACGCAGACTGTGAGGGCTGCTAATAAGCGTAGAACTAAGAGTCCTAGATATTGTCGCGGTCAGAGAGTTTGGCTCTCCACTCAGAACCTTCCCCTTAAGACGGCTTCTCGCAAGTTGACCCCGCGGTTCATTGGTCCGTTCCGCATTTCTCGGGTCATTAATCCTGTCGCAGTTCGACTTCTTCTTCCGCGATACCTTCGTCGCGTCCACCCGGTCTTCCATGTCTCCTGTATTAAGCCCGTTCTTCGCGCCCCCGCTCGTCTCCCCCCCCCCCCCCCCATCCTTGTCGAGGGCGCACCCATCTACAGGGTCCGCAGGATTTTGGACATGCGTCCTCGGGGCCGTGGTCACCAGTACCTCGTTGATTGGGAGGGGTACGGTCCTGAGGAGAGGAGTTGGGTTCCCTCTCGGGACGTGCTGGACCGTGCGCTGATCGAGGATTTCCTCCGTTGCCGCCAGGTTTCCTCCTCGAGTGCGCCAGGAGGCGCTCGGTGAGTGGGGGGGTACTGTCATGTATTGTCATGTTGTGTCTCTGTCCTTTCCTTTCACCCTGTCTCCCTCTGCTGGTCGTATTAGGTTACCTTTTCTCCCCCGCTTTCCCCCAGCTGTTCCTTGTCTCCTCCTGACTACCTCGTCACCCCGTTTCCCACCTGTTCCCTTTTTCCCTCTGATTAGTCCCCTATATCTCTCTCTGTTTTTGTTCCTGTCCTTGTCGGATTCTTGTTTGTTGTGTTTCATGCCTGAACCAGACTATCGTCATGTTTGCTGTAACCTTGTCCTGTCCTGTCGGAATCTGCCGGTCTATCTGAGCCTACCTATGTTTGGTTATTAAAGAAGCTCTGTTTAAGTTAATTCGCTTTTGGGTCCTCATTCACTCACCGTAACAGAAGAATCCGACCAAGAATGGACCCAGCGACTTCGGATCCTCTCCACTCAGCCGTCGGGATCCAGGGAGCGATGCTAGGCAGACACGAGCAGGAATTGTCTGCTGCTCGACATGCCGTTGAGACCCTGGCCACCCAAGTCTCCAACCTCACAGAACAGGTTCACCATCTCCGCCTCGATCCACCGGCCACTTCCAGGGCTTTCGAATCTCCGGAGCCCAGAATCAATAACCCGCCGTGTTACTCTGGGGAGCCCACTGAATGCCGCTCGTTCCTCACCCAGTGTGATATTGTGTTTTCTCTCCAGCCCAACACTTACGCCAGGAGCACTGCTCGTGTCGCCTACGTCATATCTCTCCTTACTGGACGGGCTCGTGAGTGGGGCACGGCAATCTGGGAGGCAAGGGCTGAGTGTACTAACCAGTATCAGGACTTTAAGGAGGAGATGATACGGGTTTTTGATCAATCTGTTTTTGGGGAGGAGGCTTCCAGGGCCCTGTCTTCCCTATGTCAAGGCAATCGATCCATAACAGACTACTCTATTGAGTTTCGCACTCTTGCTGCCTCCAGTGGCTGGAACGAGCCGGCCTTGCTCGCTCGTCTTCTGGAGGGTCTCCGCGCAGAGGTAAAGGATGAGATTCTCTCCCGGGAGGTTCCTTCCAGCGTGGATTCCTTGATTGAACTCGCTATTCGCATTGAGCGACGGGTTGATCTTCGTCACCGAGCTCGTGGAAAGGAGCTCGCGCTCTCCGTTGCCCCCCTCTCCGCATCACTACCATCTTCCTCTGCCGGCTCGGGAGCTGAGCCTATGCAGCTGGGAGGTATCCGCATCTCGACTAAGGAGAGGGAACGGAGAATCACCAACCGCCTCTGTCTCTATTGCGGTTCTGCTGGTCATTTTGTCACTTCATGTCCAGTAAAAGCCAGAGCTCATCAGTAAGCGGAGGGCTACTGGTGAGCGCTACTACTCCTGTCTCTCCTTCAAGATCCTGCACTACCTTGTCGGTCCATCTACGCTGGACCGGTTCGTCAGCTTCCTGCAGTGCCTTAATAGACTCTGGGGCGGAGGGCTGTTTTATGGACGAGACCTGGGCTCGGGAACATGACATTCCTCTCAGACAGTTAAGGGAGTCCACGGCCTTGTTCGCCCTGGATGGTAGTCCTCTCCCCAGGATTCAGCGTGAGACGCTACCTTTAACCCTCACTGTTTCTGGTAATCATAGCGAAACCATTTCTTTTTTAATTTTTCGTTCACCTTTTACACCTGTTGTTTTGGGCCATCCCTGGCTAGTTTGTCATAATCCTTCCATTAATTGGTCTAGTAATTCTATCCTCTCCTGGAACGTCTCTTGTCATGTGAAATGTTTAATGTCTGCTATCCCTCCTGTTTCCTCTGTCTCTTCTTCACAGGAGGAGCCTGGTGATTTGACAGGGGTGCCGGAGGAATATCACGATCTGCGCACGGTGTTCAGTCGGTCCAGGGCCACCTCTCTTCCTCCACACCGGTCGTATGATTGTAGTATTGATCTCCTTCCGGGAACCACTCCCCCCCGGGGTAGACTATACTCTGTCGGCTCCCGAACGTAAGGCTCTCGAGGATTATTTGTCTGTAGCTCTTGACGCCGGTACCATAGTCCCCTCCTCCTCTCCCGCCGGAGCGGGGTTTTTTTTTGTCAAGAAGAAGGACGGGTCTCTGCGCCCCTGCATAGATTATCGAGGGCTGAATGACATAACAGTTAAGAATCGTTATCCGCTTCCTCTTATGTCTTCAGCCTTCGAGATCCTGCAGGGAGCCAGGTTTTTCACTAAGTTGGACCTTCGTAACGCTTACCATCTCGTGCGCATCAGGGAGGGGGACGAGTGGAAGACGGCGTTTAACACTCCGTTAGGGCACTTTGAATACCGGGTTCTTCCTTTCGGCCTCGCTAACGCTCCAGCTGTCTTTCAGGCATTAGTCAATGATGTCCTGAGAGACATGCTGAACATCTTTGTTTTCGTTTACCTTGACGATATCCTGATTTTTTCACCGTCACTCCAGATTCATCTTCAGCACGTTCGACGTGTCCTCCAGCGCCTTTTAGAGAATTGTCTTTTTGTGAAGGCTGAGAAGTGCTCTTTTCATGCCTCCTCCGTCACATTTCTCGGTTCTGTTATTTCCGCTGAAGGCATTAAGATGGATCCCGCTAAGGTCCAAGCTGTCATTGATTGGCCCGCCCCTAAGTCACGCGTCGAGCTGCAGCGCTTTCTCGGCTTCGCGAACTTCTATCGTCGTTTCATCCGTAATTTCGGTCAGGTGGCAGCTCCTCTCACAGCCCTTACTTCTGTCAAGACGTGCTTTAAGTGGTCCGTTTCCGCCCAGGGAGCTTTTGATCTCCTCAAGAATCGTTTTACATCCGCTCCTATCCTTGTTACACCTGACGTCTCTAGACAGTTCGTTGTCGAGGTTGACGCGTCAGAGGTGGGCGTGGGAGCCATTCTTTCTCAGCGCTCCCTCTCTGACGACAAGGTCCACCCATGCGCGTATTTTTCTCATCGCCTGTCCCCGTCGGAACGTAACTATGATGTGGGAAACCGCGAACTGCTCGCCATCCGGTTAGCCCTAGGCGAATGGCGACAGTGGTTGGAGGGGGTGACCGTTCCTTTTGTCGTTTGGACTGACCATAGGAACCTTGAGTACATCCGTTCTGCCAAACGACTTAATGCGCGTCAGGCGCGTTGGGCGCTGTTTTTCGCTCGTTTCGAGTTCGTGATTTCTTATCGTCCGGGCTCTAAGAACACCAAGCCTGATGCTTTATCTCGTCTCTTCAGTTCTTCAGTAGCCTCCACTGACCCCGAGGGGATTCTCCCTGAGGGGCGTGTTGTCGGGTTGACTGTCTGGGGAATTGAGAGGCAGGTAAAGCAAGCGCTCACTCAAACTCCGTCGCCGCGCGCTTGTCCTAGGAACCTTCTTTTCGTTCCCGTTCCTACTCGTCTGGCCGTTCTTCAGTGGGCTCACTCTGCCAAGTTAGCCGGCCACCCTGGCGTTCGGGGTACGCTTGCTTCCATTCGCCAGCGTTTTTGGTGGCCCACCCGGGAGCATGACACGCGTCGTTTCGTGGCTGCTTGTTCGGTCTGCGCGCAGACTAAGTCCGGTAACTCTCCTCCTGCCGGCCGTCTCAGGCCGCTTCCCATTCCCTCTCGACCGTGGTCTCACATCGCCTTAGATTTTGTCACCGGACTGCCTTCGTCAGCGGGGAAGACTGTTATTCTTACGGTTGTCGATAGGTTCTCTAAGGCGGCTCATTTCATTCCCCTTGCTAAGCTTCCTTCTGCTAAAGAGACGGCACAAATCATCATCGAGAATGTTTTCAGAATTCATGGCCTTCCGTCAGACGTCGTTTCGGACAGAGGTCCGCAATTCACGTCTCAATTTTGGAGGGAGTTTTGCCGTTTGATTGGGGCTTCCGTCAGTCTCTCTTCCGGCTTTCACCCCCAGTCTAACGGTCAAGCAGAACGGGCCAATCAGACTATTGGTCGCATCTTACGCAGTCTTTCTTTTCGCAACCCTGCGTCTTGGTCAGAGCAGCTCCCCTGGGCAGAATACGCCCACAACTCGCTTCCTTCGTCTGCGACCGGGCTATCTCCTTTTCAGAGTAGCCTCGGGTACCAGCCTCCGCTGTTCTCATCTCAGTTCGCCGAGTCCAGCGTCCCCTCCGCTCAGGCTTTTGTCCAACGTTGCGAGCGCACCTGGAAGAGGGTCAGGTCTGCACTTTGCCGTTATAGGACGCAGACTGTGAGGGCTGCTAATAAGCGTAGAACTAAGAGTCCTAGATATTGTCGCGGTCAGAGAGTTTGGCTCTCCACTCAGAACCTTCCCCTTAAGACGGCTTCTCGCAAGTTGACCCCGCGGTTCATTGGTCCGTTCCGCATTTCTCGGGTCATTAATCCTGTCGCAGTTCGACTTCTTCTTCCGCGATACCTTCGTCGCGTCCACCCGGTCTTCCATGTCTCCTGTATTAAGCCCGTTCTTCGCGCCCCCGCTCGTCTTCCCCCCCCCCCCCCCCCCCCCCCCCATCCTTGTCGAGGGCGCACCCATCTACAGGGTCCGCAGGATTTTGGACATGCGTCCTCGGGGCCGTGGTCACCAGTACCTCGTTGATTGGGAGGGGTACGGTCCTGAGGAGAGGAGTTGGGTTCCCTCTCGGGACGTGCTGGACCGTGCGCTGATCGAGGATTTCCTCCGTTGCCGCCAGGTTTCCTCCTCGAGTGCGCCAGGAGGCGCTCGGTGAGTGGGGGGGTACTGTCATGTATTGTCATGTTGTGTCTCTGTCCTTTCCTTTCACCCTGTCTCCCTCTGCTGGTCGTATTAGGTTACCTTTTCTCCCCCGCTTTCCCCCAGCTGTTCCTTGTCTCCTCCTGACTACCTCGTCACCCCGTTTCCCACCTGTTCCCTTTTTCCCTCTGATTAGTCCCCTATATCTCTCTCTGTTTTTGTTCCTGTCCTTGTCGGATTCTTGTTTGTTGTGTTTCATGCCTGAACCAGACTATCGTCATGTTTGCTGTAACCTTGTCCTGTCCTGTCGGAATCTGCCGGTCTATCTGAGCCTACCTATGTTTGGTTATTAAAGAAGCTCTGTTTAAGTTAATTCGCTTTTGGGTCCTCATTCACTCACCGTAACAATTAACTACTACAAATACACCAACATGGATTCATAATAGTCATTATTAACTACTACAAAACACAATCCTTCTAGACAAAAACAAATGACAAACCCCACACCTGCTCCTTGAGTGCAAACGCATCACTACGACAACTCAACTGGCAGAGCCACTAGCTCGAGCTGAGGTATTTGTGTTTCCAAACCACACTATGGTCACATTAGTATTATCATTTTATTTCGTTACAACCCTGTTATATTTCAGAGATTCAGGATCCAGTCATGAGCAATACTGAGTTTTAGTGATCGCCTGTGGGGCATACCACCGATCACCGCCTGTGGGGCATACCACCGATCACCGCCTGTGGGGCATACCACCGATCACCGCCTGTGGGGCATACCACCGATCACCGCCTGTGGGGCATACCACCGATCACCGCCTGTGGCGCATACCACCGATCACCGCATACCACCGATCACATCGAATACAGTCAACATTTAAATAGTGGCGCTAGGGAGACTGTCCTGTCAAGGCCAGAGCGACCAGCTGTCGATCACATCAATTACAGTTTACATGTGAGATGTGGGCTTTTAATAGCCTGCGTTACCAGTCTATTTGTACTACTATTTTGCCAGTCTTGTCATGGCAAACAGTTGCCATGAAAACACAGATCTGGGCCCAGGCTAAAGCTTTTCTTAGTAAATTAGCGATGTAATCCTTGAACAAGGCTTTCTAAATTCAGTCATGATTGTTTGACTGACTGTTGAACAGGTTGCCATACAGTACTATATATATATATATATATATATATATATATATATATATATATATACACACACACACACACACACACACACAGAAGATGCAACTAAATGCTTTGAAACTATTCAATTACAGTTTCAGTGCATCTGTTCTGTATGTAAAGTATTTTAATTTTTTTTTAAATTCAGGAATGCCAAGTGGTTATATGTTGAGTCTTTTGAGTTCTAGAATGTGGTTCTAGAATGTGGTTCTAGAGTCGAAGCTGTTCCGTGTCGTCTTTGAGTGTTTGCGACTCCTGGGTGATGGGACCTCCCTCGCGGGTCTGGCCCAGGGATGATGCGATGACGTCCACCGCCATGGAAACGGTGCTCGCCACCGCCTCACGACTCGCCCCCAGGGCTGGGTTGACCTCAACAAGGTCCATCACCGACAACAACCCTGGAGATTAGACACAATCTATTAGTTTCAGTTCCTTTTTTTTTTTCTTTTTTTTTTTTGTAGAATGTTGCAGACAGAAAATGTACTTCAAAGAATGTTACATATTGAAATGTTACTTCATAGAAGACTGTTCTTATCGTACCAACAGCATTACTATATAAACCACTCATGCAATGCAATAACTATTCTCATCCTACCAAGAGTCTTGCATAGCTTGGAGGAAAAGTTTAAGTTTAATGACAGACCTTCCCCCATAATTTCTTATAATTGTAGCATTATAGTGTTCCTGTGTTGTGGATCATTATAGCGTGCCTGTGTTGTGGATCATTATAGTGTTCCTGTGTTGTGGATCATTCTAGTGTTCCTGTGTTGTGGATCATTATAGTGTTCCTGTGTTGTGGATCATTACAGTGTTCCTGTGTTGTGGATCATTATAGTGTTCCTGTGTTGTGGATCATTATAGTGTTCCTGTGTTGTGGATCATTATAGTGTTCCTGTGTTGTGAATCATTATAGTGTTCCTGTGTTGTGAATCATTATAGTGTTCCTGTGTTGTGGATCATTATAGTGTTCCTGTGTTGTAGTGTTCCTGTGTTGTGGATCATTATAGTGTTCCTGTGTTGTGGATCATTATAGTGTTCCTGTGTTGTGGATCATTATAGCCCTAACATACCTGTGTTGTGGATCATTATAGCCCTAACATACCTGTGTTGTGGATCATTATAGTGTTCCTGTGTTGTGGATCATTATAGCCCTAACATACCTGTGTTGTGGATCTCCTCTGTGATCCAGATTCCTTCTCTGTAGGTCAGACCTCCGTTTACTGGTGTTCCTGTGGCGGGGGCCAAAGACGGGTCCATCGCATCGATGTCAAAACTCAGATGGATCGGCCGCTGCTTCCTGTTGGACAAGAGAAGAAGACAATAAAGTGTTCAGAATACAGTTCAGGGAATCAATCAACTTTCAACTCAAATTCATCTGTCGCCGGAACACACTCCAAACAGTCGCCTGAACACACTCCAACCAGTCGCCTGAACACACTCCAACCAGTCGCCTGAACACACTCCAAACAGTCGCCTGAACACACTCCAACCAGTCGCCTGAACACACTCCAACCAGTCGCCGGAACACACTCCAACCAGTCGCCTGAACACACTCCAAACAGTCGCCTGAACACACTCCAACCAGTCGCCTGAACACACTCCAACCAGTCGCCTGAACACACTCCAACCAGTCGCCTGAACACACTCCAACCAGTCGCCTGAACACACTCCAAACAGTCGCCTGAACACACTCCAAACAGTCGCCTGAACACACTCCAAACAGTCGCCTGAACACACTCCAACCAGTCGCCTGAACACACTCCAACCAGTCGCCTGAACACACTCCAAACAGTCGCCTGAACACACTCCAAACAGTCGCCTGAACACACTCCAAACAGTCGCCTGAACACACTCCAAACAGTCGCCTGAACACACTCCAACCAGTCGCCTGAACACATCTATGGGGCCTAATGTAATTGACACAACGAAAGGCTCAAAGTCAGTCATACAGTAAGCTGCTTAGTTAGTTTATAACATCACTCCTTAATCTTTTAACAGTAATTCAATGACCTTGACAAGAGGTGGTCGAAAGAGACTTCCATGACTCTCTGGATGCCGAGCCTGTCGATGTCTCTCATTGTGAAGTACTGGACACCCAAGTCCTTCAGGGTGTCGCTGTGAGGAGAAAGGAGAGTAGAATGTCACGAGGAGGGTGTCTGGAAGAGTATTTTAAAAACAGGTGGAATTATGTGGACAGTTGCATTTTTGAATTCACATTTAGGTCATTTAGCAGACACTCTTATCCAGATCAACAACTATCAGGCTACTTGTGTGTACTGCGGAGGCCCGTCAGAATCTTGACCACTTTGGCCAATCAGAAGGAAAAAAATAATTCACTGTGTCTGCCTTGAGGATGCTCATAAAACTCCACAGACCTTTCTCTTTCCTCTCTCTCCCCCCTCTCCGCTCGCTCTCTCACCCTCTCCTCGCTCTTGCGCAGAGGAACCCAGAACGATATGTGACCACTTGGTTAAGGCAACACCGTTTTGCCTAGGACACCCAAACCAGTGGCCACCGCTAAGTCCAAGGAGCCTGGCCCTCTCTGGAAGTCGCTGTAGCCCTGCCTGGGATGGTTAGCCTACATTGTCTATTGGTTGAGACACAGGGCCCGTTCTAGCTTGGTATGTCAGGGTGGGGAAACTGGAAATGTAAATTGGGCCAATTTAGAGTTAGTAAGGCATTTGTACTGAACAAAAATATAAATGCAACAGGCAACAGTTCATAAGGAAATCAGACAATTGAAATGAATTAATTTGGCCCTAATCTATGGATTTCACATGACTGGGAATACAGACATCCATCTGTTGGTCACAGAGACACTACATGTGGACACCTGCTCGTCGAACATCTCATTCTAAAATCATGGGCATTAATATGGAGTTGGTCCCCCCCCCTTTCGGCTATAACAGCCTCCACTCTTCTGGGAAGGCTTTCCAATAGATGGGGTTGAGGTCAGGGCTCTGTTCAGGCCAGTCAAGTTCTTCCACACCGATCTCGACAAACCATTTCTGTATTGACCTCACTTTGTGCAAGGAATCAATGTCATGCTGAAACTGGAAAGGGCCTTCCCTGAACTGGTGCCACACATTTGGAAGCACAGAATGGTCTAGAATGTCATTGTATGCTGTAGCATTAAGATTTCCCTTCACTGGAACTAAGGGGCCTGAACCATGAAAAACAGCTCCAGACCATTATTCCTCCTCCACCAAACTTTACAGTTGGCACTACTACAGTTGGCACTACAGTTGGCACTACTACATCTGTCATATTCTATAATGATAGACTACATCTGTCATATTCTATAATGATAGACTACATCTGTCATATTCTATAATGATAGGCTACATCTGTCATATTCTATAATGATAGACTACATCTGTCATATTCTATAATGATAGACTACATCTGTCATATTCTATAATGATAGACTACATCTGTCATATTCTATAATGATAGGCTACGTCTGTCATATTCTATAATGATAGACTACATCTGTCATATTCTATAATGATAGACTACATCTGTCATATTCTATAATGATAGGCTACATCTGTCATATTCTATAATGATAGACTACATCTGTCATATTCTATAATGATAGACTACATCTGTCATATTCTATAATGATAGGCTACATCTGTCATATTCTATAATGATAGACTACATCTGTCATATTCTATAATGATAGACTACATCTGTCATATTCTATAATGATAGACTACATCTGTCATATTCTATAATGATAGACTACATCTGTCATATTCTATAATGATAGACTACATCTGTCATATTCTATAATGATAGACTACATCTGTCATATTCTATAATGATAGACTACATCTGTCATATTCTATAATGATAGGCTACATCTGTCATATTCTATAATGATAGACTACATCTGTCATATTCTATAATGATAGGCTACATCTGTCATATTCTATAATGATAGGCTACATCTGTCATATTCTATAATGATAGACTACATCTGTCATATTCTATAATGATAGACTACATCTGTCATATTCTATAATGATAGACTACATCTGTCATATTCTATAATGATAGGCTATTCAATAGGCTACATCTGTCATATTCTATAATGATAGACTACATCTGTCATATTCTATAATGATAGACTACATCTGTCATATTCTATAATGATAGGCTACGTCTGTCATATTCTATAATGATAGACTACATCTGTCATATTCTATAATGATAGGCTACATCTGTCATATTCTATAATGATAGACTACATCTGTCATATTCTATAATGATAGACTACATCTGTCATATTCTATAATGATAGACTACATCTGTCATATTCTATAATGATAGACTACATCTGTCATATTCTATAATGATAGACTACATCTGTCATATTCTATAATGATAGACTACATCTGTCATATTCTATAATGATAGACTACATCTGTCATATTCTATAATGATAGGCTACATCTGTCATATTCTATAATGATAGGCTACATCTGTCATATTCTATAATGATAGACTACATCTGTCATATTCTATAATGATAGGCTACATCTGTCATATTCTATAATGATAGGCTACATCTGTCATATTCTATAATGATAGACTACATCTGTCATATTCTATAATGATAGACTACATCTGTCATATTCTATAATGATAGACTACATCTGTCATATTCTATTATGATAGGCTATTCAATAGGCTACATCTGTCATATTCTATAATGATAGACTACATCTGTCATATTCTATAATGATAGGCTACATCTGTCATATTCTATAATGATAGGCTATTCAATAGGTTACATCTGTCATATTCTATAATGATAGACTACATCTGTCATATTCTATAATGATAGGCTACATCTGTCATATTCTATAATGATAGACTACATCTGTCATATTCTATAATGATAGACTACATCTGTCATATTCTATAATGATAGGCTACATCTGTCATATTCTATAATGATAGACTACATCTGTCATATTCTATAATGATAGACTACATCTGTCATATTCTATAATGATAGACTACATCTGTCATATTCTATAATGATAGACTACATCTGTCATATTCTATAATGATAGGCTACATCTGTCATATTCTATAATGATAGGCTACATCTGTCATATTCTATAATGATAGGCTACATCTGTCATATTCTATAATGATAGGCTACATCTGTCATATTCTATAATGATAGACTACATCTGTCATATTCTATAATGATAGGCTACATCTGTCATATTCTATAATGATAGACTACATCTGTCATATTCTATAATGATAGGCTACATCTGTCATATTCTATAATGATAGACTACATCTGTCATATTCTATAATGATAGGCTACATCTGTCATATTCTATAATGATAGACTACATCTGTCATATTCTATTATGATAGGCTACATCTGTCATATTCTATAATGATAGGCTATTCAATAGGCTACATCTGTCATATTCTATAATGATAGGCTATTCAATAGGCTACATCTGCCGGTATAAACTTTGCCGAAATGATGATGTCATTTACATTTTGTTTGCGCTCTCTCACCTCAAAACAGTAGCTATACACCACTGCTTATTAGTTACAAGTTAAGTATAACTATAAGAAATATAGGATGTGTCCAATACATTAGATCCAGCTATGTATTTGGTTTGCTAACTTGCTAGCGACGTGGCTATATGTCAAGATCAAGCTTCATGGTGACAGCAGAGACATTCAATCCCCTTCCTTGGATCGAGATTAGTTTGAATACCAGACTCTCTCGCTGAAGTTCCACTCCTTGCCAAAGATAATTGGCTTTTGGCAATCTCAACATTCAATACCCGCTGGATTTACAGTGGAGTTGCTCATTGGTTGTTGGAAATAACATTAATTATTTTCCATGACAACATGTGGAGCCTCAAATAGAATTATAATTATAACAAAGTAAAGAAAACAAACATTTAGCTGTTAGCTAGTTACAGCTAGGTACAGTGGGGAGAACAAGTATTTGATACACTGCCGATTTTGCAGGTTTTCCTACTTACAAATCATGTAGAGGTCTGTAATTTTTATTATAGGTACA
Organism: Oncorhynchus mykiss; assembly: GCF_057628025.1. NCBI lineage: Eukaryota > Metazoa > Chordata > Actinopteri > Salmoniformes > Salmonidae > Oncorhynchus > Oncorhynchus mykiss. The sequence goes on from NC_143046.1 coordinate 89,282,227, forward strand.
CTTGAACTGTGAGAGACGGAATCTAAAACAAAAATTCAGAAAATCACATTGTATGATTTCTAAGTAAATCTTTTGCATTTTATTGACCATGACCAGCCTTTCAAAGCACTTCACGGCTACAGACGTGTGTGCTTCAGGTCGGTAGTCATTTAGGCAGGTTACCTTCGCTTTCTTGGGCACAGGGACTATGGTGGTCTGCTTGAAACATGTAGATATTACAGACTGGGTCAGGGACAGGTTGAGACATGTAGGTATTACAGACTGGGTCAGGGACAGGTTGAGACATGTAGGTATTACAGACTGGGTCAGGGACAGGTTGAGACATGTAGGTATTACAGACTGGGTCAGGGACAGGTTGAGACATGTAGGTATTACAGACTGGGTCAGGGAGAGGTTGAGACATGTAGGTATTACAGACTGGGTCAGGTTGAGACATGTAGGTATTACAGACTGGGTCAGGGAGAGGTTGAAAATGTCAGTATAGTAAAGGTGTTCTAGAGTATTTTTTGTCAGGTTGCACATGTGACATGCTGGTAGAAATGAGGTAAATGAGGTAAAACAGATTTAAGTTTGCCTGCATTAAAGTCTCCGGCCACTAGGAGTGCAGCTTCTGGATGAGCATTTTCTTTTGCTTATGGCCCTATACAGCTCGTTGAGTGCAGTCTTAGTGCCAGCATCGGTCTGTGGTGGTAAATAGACGGCTACGAAAAACATAGATGAGAACTCTCTTGGTAGATAGTGTGGTCTACAGCTTATCATGAGGTAGTCTACCTCCGGCGAGCAATACATCGAGACTTACTTCATATTAGATGTCTCCACACCAGCTGGATTTACCAATAGACACACACCATCACCCCTCCGCACCCCTTGCCGGACGTGCATGTTCTGTCCTGACGATGCAGATCCCAGCTAACTGTACATTATCCATGTTGTCGTTCAGCCACGACTCGGTGAAACATAAGATATGACCGTTTTTAATGTCCTGTTGGTAGAATAGTCTTGAACGGAGCTCATCCAGTTTATTCTCCAGTGATTGCACGTTGGACAATAGGATGGACGGTAGAGGCCGGTTACCTACTTGCCGACGAATTCTCACAGAGATGGTATTAACATCTAGATACTGCCCAACCTTAGTATACTGTGGTGTGACAGTGGTATGTGGTGTGACAGTGGTATGTGGTTGACAGTGGTATGTGGTTGACAGTGGTATGTGGTTGACAGTGGTATGTGGTTGAATGCACCAAGTTCAACTATAAGTCGCTCTGGATAAGAGCGTCTGCTCATTTCTATGTATTTATTTCACCTTTATTTAACCAGGTAGGCAAGTTGAGAACAAGTTCTCATTTACAATTGCAACCTGGCCAAGATAAAGCAAAGCAGTTTGACACATACAACAACCACAGAGTTACACATGGAGTAAAACAAACATACAGTCAATAATACAGTAGAAAAAGAAGTCTATATACACACAATGATATACAAAATGACTAAAATGCCAAATGTAATGTGTTTTAACTGTGTTATAAATCGTAGTGTACAGAGTAGTGTACTTGGTAGTGTACAGAGTAGTGTACTTGGTAGTGTACAGAGTAGTGTACTTACTACTCTCCAGGGTCGACGTCTCTCAGGCCAATGTAGACCAGGTCCTTAGCTGACAGGAAGGGCTTCATCCAGCTGAACCCTGGCAGCTCTGGCATCTACAGACACAACAACAACAACAACAACAGATAACAGGTCAGTATCAGAGGGAGAGCAGAAAAAGGCTGTAGTGAGAACATAGCCTGGTATCCAGATCTGTTAGTGCTGTATAGCCAACTCTATGGTCACTGAGGCTGTAGTGAGAATATAGCCTGGTATCCAGATCTGTTAGTGTTCTATAGCCAACTCTATGGTCACTGAGGCTGTAGTGAGAATATAGCCTGGTATCCAGATCTGTTAGTGCTCTATAGCCAACTATGGTCACTGAGGCGGTGTGGAGAATATAGCCTGGTATCCAGATCTGCTAGTGCTGTATAGCCAACTCTTTGGTCACTGAGGCGGTAGGGAGAATATAGCCTGGTATCCAGATCTGCTAGTGCTGTATAGCCAACTCTATGGTCACTGAGGCCACGGGGGAGGGGGAACCACTTGGACATGACACCTTCATTTGAAACCCACAGACTTCCGGTGGCTACCCAGGCAACCAGAGACGTAAGCATGGCCTGGCGTTAGGGATCAGGATAGTGAGAATGCATATCACAAGGCCATGTCTACCCAACTCCTCTGTCATCTTACCTTGTTCTGCAGTTCTTTCAGCATAAAGGCAACCGACTGTCCGTGGAGGTTCCCTGAGGGCGAGGTGAGGGGCGTGTTTATGTCAGCGTGGGCGTCGACCCAGATCAGACACAGGTCAGGACACTGCCGGGCGTGGCCTTCCACTGAACCAATGGCCAGGCTGCGGGGGTTAGAATCCAATCTCCATTATTAATAGATTTGAATTACCTGTAATACATTCAGTTCCCCCCCCAGGGCAACGCTGACTGTGTTACACAACCCACTGATAAACCTGTTGCCGCTATGTTTTTATTCAACCTTTATTTAAATAGGCAACTCAGTTCAGAACAAATTCCTATTTTACAATGATGGCCTAGGAACAGTGGGTTAACTGCCTTGTTCAGGGGCAGAACGACAGATTTTTACCTCGTCAGTTCGGGGATTCGACCTTTCAACCTTTTGGTTACAAGTCCAACGCTCTAACCACTAGGCTACCTGCCGCCCCTAACCCGGCCAAACCCTCCCCTAACCCGGCCAAACCCCCCCCCCCAACCCGGCCAAACCCTACCCCCCAACCCGGCCAAACCTCCCCCTAACCCGTATGACGCTGGGCCAATTGTGTGCCGCCCCATGTCTAAGGTCCTAAGCCTGCCCAATGCTTAATTTCCTAACACTGTCAATGTTGCTAAAATAACAATACCGTGTTGGTTCTCTGAGAACATGAAAGGGTTGTTGTTGTGGTATGTACCTGTGGTCTCCTCCCAGCATGATGGTAGTGTGTCCGGCTCCCACAGCGTTGCTGACGGCCCCTGACAGCAGTTTATTAGCTCTGCCCACAGTGCGAGGGTAGGGGACGTGCATGTAGGGCTCGTCCTTCTCCAGATACTGGAAGCTCAGGTCTCCAAAGTCATGCACTGGGTAATCTGCACAAGGATATAAAAGGTACGGGTTTACTACACACTGGCTTAATTCAACAGCAAATGGTATGGATGAATTGGAGCATGAATGGTAATGTAGCAGATGGCTTAGTGCAGCTAGAAGTACTGTGGCCCCGGATCCTGAGAGCTAGAAGTACTGTGGCCCCGGATCCTGAGAGCTAGAAGTACTGTGGCCCCGGATCCTGAGAGCTAGAAGTACTGTGGCCCCAGATCCTGAGAGCTAGAAGTACTGTGGCCCCGGATCCTGAGAGCAAGAAGTACTGTGTCCCCAGATCCTGATCCTGAGAGCTAGAAGTACTGTGGCCCCGAGTCCTGAGAGCAAGAAGTACTGTGGCCCCAGATCCTGAGAGCTAGAAGTACTGTGGCCCCAGATCCTGAGAACTAGAAATACACTGGCCCCGGATCCTGAGAGCTAGAAGTACTGTGGCCCCAGATCCTGAGAGCTAGAAGTACTGTGGCCCCGGATCCTGCGAGCAAGAAGTACTGTGGCCCCGGATCCTGAGAGCTAGAAGTACACTGGCCCCGGATCCTGAGAGCTAGAAGTACTGTGGCCCCAGATCCTGAGAGCTAGAAGTACTGTGGCCCCAGATCCTGATCCTGAGAGCTAGAAGTACTGTGTCCCCGGATCCTGAGAGCTAGAAGTACTGTGGCCCCAGATCCTGATAGCTAGAAGTACTGTGGCCCCAGATCCTGACAGCTAGAAGTACTGTGGCCCCAGATTCTGAGAGCTAGAAGTACTGTGGCGCCAGATTCATGAATGGCCTTGGCCAGTTCGTGCCCCAGTTCGTCAGCGCAGAATTTCCACTGTCACATTAAGCGTTAGGTAGGCTGCATGTCTTCGAGTCATTAGTTAAACTCTTTCTCCAGGCTCTGATGTCCAAACCCTCTAACCTGGCTCTCCTCACACACCCCTCTCCTATCATCTCTGATGTCCAATCCCCTTTACCCTGGCTCTTCTCACACACCCCTCTCCTATCATCTCTGATGTCCAATCCCCTTTACCCTGGCTCTTCTCACACACCCCTCTCCTATCATCTCTGATGTCCAATCCCCTTTACCCTGGCTCTTCTCACACACCCCTCTCCTATCATCTCTGATGTCCAATCCCCTTTACCCTGGCTCTTCTCACACACCCCTCTCCTATCATCTCTGATGTCCAATCCCCTTTACCCTGGCTCTTCTCACACACCCCTCTCCTATAATCTCTGATGTCCAATCCCCTTTACCCTGGCTCTCCTCACACACCCCTCTCCTATCATCTCTGATGTCCAATCCCCTTTACCCTGGCTCTCCTCACACACCCCTCTCCTATCATCTCTGATGTCCAATCCCCTTTACCCTGGCTCTCCTCACACACCCCTCTCCTATCATCTATGATTGACGAGGTGGAGTCATTCAAGCTGTTTGCTGGAACCGCTGTCTGTCTGACTGGGCACTACTTTCCATGTGTCCCATTTCCCATGTGTGACCTCTCAGGTTTCTCTAAGACCAAATCACCCTCTGATACCACGGCAACGGCAGAGTAAACAGAGGAATTTCTCCAGAAAGTGGGCTGCACCGACGCTACTGGTATTGGCACCTCGGACTAATGACTTATGAGTTGAAGTAAACAAGAAATTTGAGGCGCCACTTGTAGGTGACAATGTTCCATTCGATAGCGGTGTCGTGTCACTCTGCTGGTCGGGAGGGGACCAATGTGGTGCCCCGTTACCATCTAAGACAGGGGTGGAAAACTCTAGTCCTCAGGGGCCAGAGTAGTGTCACCCCCCCCCCCACACACACCCCATTCTTAGAAAACACAGCTGATTAAACTAGTTGCATTCTAAACTGAAGATCATGAATATTTGATTATTGGAGTCAGGACTGGAATTGCTCTCCCTGATCTAAGATCTCTCCCCGTGTTACCATCTTAGACCCCTGGACAGGAATAGCTCAACCCAGTGCCTCTCTGTTAATGTAATCATAATCTAATATGTTTTTGAACTTGACTCAATGTCAGTGATATTTAATGCAGTTGACATGGCTAGAGTTTCTCTTCTTGGCAAGTGCACAATGTCTGATCATCTCAGCTATAAGGAGGATACAATTTATAGTCTCCCTGTTGCTAAAATGGCATCAGCAGAAGTAAGGCTATTAACTTTCCATACTTTTGTTTTTAATAAACTTCCTATTTTAGCAGTTTGAAGTCCACTTTTAGAGACAACTAAAATAGCACCATATGTACATGCTTGGGCACAGCAGGAGATGTCTATAGAAAGCTTTGGACTAGACTATAGGCCATACTCAAGGATGAGTAAAATGGAACGTTTCGTTCCCAGGGAGCTGCAAATTACAATTGAGGCCCATCCAGACTAGGCCTAACACTACACCTACAACTAGGGTTTTAGGCTAGTATTTTCATAAAATGATCGGGTTTCTTAAAGACTATGGAGGTTTGATGTCTTCACAAAAAGTATGTCCATCGTCTACATCCAACAAAGGGGGAAAAAACGGCCATCTAAAGATCAGCTTCTCGTATTACACCGACGGCCGGCCACAGGAACCGTCGATTGCGTAACTGGCTAGAAACTGACAAGAAGCTCCGTTGTCCTGCCTCGAGCGCTCTCCAGCTGAGTGCTCAGGGACACAAACCGAGCTAAGATTACAGGGACATGACTTGCACATTCCAGAACTGAACCTCTACTTGAAGTGAAAAGCTTTATTATAAGATTGTTTGTGTGTGATAAATATCCACTCTGTGACATCCCAGTCCTCTTTTTATTTTTATTTTTTATGAATTGATAATAATCTACTGGTTTAGAAGGGTAACCTAGTTGCCTGACGAAAAGAGTGCGTATCTTTGCTCAGACCGGTCCCCATTCTCGCCAGGCAGATGGGTTGTCTGCCACATTGACACTGTTTCTAGACTAACCAACTAACTGACCAACACAGTCTCACAATCAATTCGTGCATATATGTACAAAATGCATTTCAGCAAATTTCGTGCGTTTTTGTCTGGCTTAATTCGTGAGGCTGGGCTGAACTGACGCATTAACATGGCCCGTTTAGCTGATAAATAGCCGTTCAATGGGGGATTCCTAGCCTAGCCTATACTGATAGGTTTCTCTTCATCACAACTAGGATCTGACCACATAATATGTTATGTATGACTTGATCATAATCCATTGGTTTAGAAGTGGCAGCATTTTGTCTGACGAAATGTGTGCCCCTCCTTGCTCAGATTTGTCAATGGTCGTAAAAAAAATGCCCGTGGTTTACTCTGGATTGGAACCCACAGTCTGGGTGTTTACTGTCACATGGAGCCGGCTGTGTGAAGCAGTTACTCACAAAAAAAAAAAAAAAAGTTAGTTTTGTCTTTCAAGCATTCAAGGCAGCGATAGGGCCCCCTACTCAACTATGATAGGCAGAAGTGTACAAAGGGAAGGCTGCAATGGGAGGAGAGAGTTTGTTTTTCGGAGAAAGCTCTGTTCATGCCGGCCTCGGGAACGGTTGATTGCATAACTGACTGTACAGTGACGACAGCAGACTTGCCCATCCTTTCTCGCCCGTGTGACCCAATAAAACCGTTATTTTAATTACAAGAACGTTATCCTTTTAGACAAAAAAAATAAATACATCTGTGTTGATCGCCAGCATTCAAGGTCTGAGCAATACCTGTGTTTGATTTCGTTGTTTGACAATATTAGATAATACACACTTATGTTAAAGACTGACGAAACACACAGCCTATAGCCCAATGCTTTACTTCCGAGAACTGAATGACTCAGGGAAGCAGCTCTTGCATGAATCATTAACCTATTTTAGGGTTAGAATAAGTATTACCAGATCATTTTAGTTCAACAGTACATCTAGCAGTTTGTTTTTAACACATTAATAAGATGTTCCATCACTTACCCAGATTTGAAAGCCTCTCGATCAGACCGGCATCCCTGATGGCTTTGGGTCCATGTTCCACCCCTCTCCTTTTCTAAAGAAAAATAACAGCAAAGTTCAATAATTCTGGTAAAAGAAATAACCTAGTCAAATAGCCATATTAAAACGAATGGTTTCTAATAGGATGAGCTTTTTCCTTACCTGTCCTTTTGAGAATGGTGCTCCTAAAACAGCCACAGAATGAGCTCTGCTCTGACAGGTATTGTTGAGTTGAGTCCGTAGAAGACGACGCAGTGGCCCTCTTAAAGCCATTTTAAAATCGTATTTAATTTATCAATTGACTTCAAAATAATTTATAACAACCGTTTAACGACCAAGGCTGAGATTCAAAAGTGGATTCAAACGCTCTTCTTGTAGGATCCCACTCTGACGATGGTGACGCTTTGATGTAAGCGCACGTCGGGGGGATGGTTTTATGCTCTTATGATTTCATTAATATTAATGAGGGGATGGATGGCGGTCAGGATTAAGAGCACGATCAACTGAAATTTGTCTCTAAATACCTTGTAGAGTTTGAAAATATTTGAACCCCATATCATAATCAAATTCACCCAATGCCACGCGTTAAATCTGAAAACACAATCATTAATTCTGTGTCCTTATTCATAAATCCCGTTACCTCATGAAGGAAGACGTGCGTCAATACTGTAAACGACGCCTTCGAACTAGCCAATGAGATGTATCCAATAGATGGGTTTGTTCCAAAGGCGTGTCTTGTGTTTCCATAATGCACCCATTGGCCCGCAATTTCTAAGGGGCAGACATTTTTAAAATGTTCCTTTATTTAAATTGGCAAGTCAGTTAAGAACAAATTATTATTTACAATGACAGCCAGTGTGTTAACTGCCCTGTTCAGGGCCAGAACGACTGATTTTTACCTTGTCAGCTCTGGGATTCGACCTTGCAACCTTTCGGTTACTAGTCCAACGCTCTGAGCTACCTGCCGCCCCGAAATTCCACATAGACAGCAAACCGTGGTTGACAAATGTGTTGCTTAACCTGGATGTCTGCCTTCCATAATAGTTCAAAACACATCCTATCAGATGTCAGCCTGCACCCCATGTTTATATGTAAGTGACCATAAACGACGTGCCTTACTAGTGGCTCTGTTCATTTGATAAGGAGAGTTTATGCTGTGCGGTAGCCCCCCATAGGCTAGTACAGGCATTGGCTTACACATGTTATATTGAAAAATAGAATTGAACAGAAAGTAACACACCAATTGCCAAAAATGTATATCCATGGGGGTTACAAATACAGTGGTTTGTGTCTGTTATTCTGTGATGTGTTATCTGTTTTTGAGCAAAAAACAAACAAACTGGTATGTTTACTATAATTTACTATAACAAACAGGGTTATTTTGGTACAGTAATATACATTTCTGTCGACCTCAAGCGTTGAAAAAATATGAACACTCTTTTAAAAATAAAAAACATATCCCATAATGCATTGCGAAAAACATCTCTTTTTTTTAGCGGCATAACGTAGCTAGCAAATTAGCTATCGAAGACAGATAACATATTGTTCATTAAAGGTTATACAAGGTTACAGTGTGTATACGTCGCCCGGTTTCAGGTATGTACATCCCACTCTTCTAGCAAAAGTTTATAAACGTTAGAATAGCTAGCAAGTTAGCAACATTTAGTTAGTTCGCTAGCTAGCTCTTTAGCTTGCTTGGTAGCGTCAGTAGCTTAACTAACGATGGCCAATAGGAAGTGTGTAATGGAAAGAGCTTATTCTATTAAATTCTATTAACTAGGCAGCCAGTTGGCCTACAACATTTAACTTCATTGGTGTAATTGTTTAATGTCAATTGTAGGTAATGTAGGCTAACCAAACACCCAGTTTAGCTGTTAGCTAGCTAGGCTAGCTTAGTTATCTCCGCAGGCCAGAATGTATTCATGGGTTACCCCATGCCATGGTAATCCTTGAACCTGTTCTTCCTTTACATTTCATTTTCCAGGTCACTGCACCCACCTCCCAAGATGTCGTACCCCCCTCACCTGAACCGCCTCCCCCAGTTGCCCCCCGGGATTTGCCCTCCCCAATTCGCGGGGTTCCCCCAGGGAGTCCCAGCAGGTGAGAAACATTTTAGTCTGAGTGATCAAACTGGATGTAAGCAGAGGCCTCTGCTACCAGAAACCTTTTCAGTTTTCTAATTATGTATTGCTATGTGGATTAAAGGCATCTTGCGTGCATTGATCTGATCTTCTGTTATATACTATTGCAATGCCTAAAGGCCAGATCAATGCCAGTGGTCTGGACAGACCATAATATTGTGACTATAATGATGAACACCAAGATTTCAAAGAAATCCCCAAGGATTGTGGTCAAGATACATAAAAAAAAATAATAATTGTTTTAATCATGTGCAATTTCAAAATTATTTGAACCCTGGGAGCTGATTTATCTAGAGGATGATTTAAATCACACGACAGAATGTTTTATTGATTTGCTCACTGAGGTAATGGACCATCATGCATCAGTAAGAAAGAGGACAGTTGGGGCTCGTCCATCTCCATGGATTGATGAACTGATGAGGCGTTTTCTCAAAGAAATATGGCAAAAGACTTAGCAGCCAAATCAAAACTAAAAAGACAATTATAGAATATTACGTAATTATGCAGTTAAATGAAATTTAAGGAGGGAAAAAAACTACGTTATTTTATAAAAATGCTTGTATTGATTGTAAAAAGGTATGAAATACAGTGAGGGCCTTACTTGATACATCTATCTCAACATGCCCGTCTTGTGTGGAGGTTGACTGGAAAACTAATTTGCTGAGATGTAAACAAGCTATTGTCCAATGAATTGATGATCATATTATGAACAATAAGATCTGCACTTTTTGTCTACAAATGGTGTCAGAGGAGGAGGTGCTAAACCTATTGAAGTCATTACCTGATGGTAAATCTACAGTGGAGGAGGTGTTAAACCTATTGAAGTCATTACCTGGTAAATCTACAGGTTATGATCTTATGGGACAATTATTTTACTTCGCTCTGCTGCTTCCCCAGATTGCAGCTCCACTGAAATTCCGATTTAATTGGTCACTGGAAAAGAGGCAATTTCCAAATGTTTGTCCAATCCCGAAAGACGGCAAAGAACTCATTACTCCTGCCAATGGTCGACCAATCAGTCTACGCCGTTCACTCAGTGAGATATTGGAGCGTATTGTGCTATTTTTAATTGAACCTTTTATTTAACGAGGCAAGTCAATTAAGAACAAATTCTTATTTACAATGACGGCGTACACCCTGGCCAAACCCGGGCGACTCTGAGGCCAATTGTGCGCCGCCCCTACGGGACTCCCAAGCACGTCCGGATGTGATACAGCCTGGATGTTTGTGTTACCCAGCCAGGAAAGAGAAATAGACAAAATATCATTTATAAATAAAGAAATGTAATAGTTTATCGGAGCAAACCAGAAACTATTTCAGTGTATAAAATGCACGCAATACTTTAGAAGTATTTGTAAAAATCCAATACATGTGAAGGTTATGCAGGACTACGGTAGATGAATGAAGCAATCTATCTAGTCATAATATTATGTCTGCAGTTTGTAGCAGTGGGTTATATGTCAACATGTGATTTTTTTTGTTTGTTGTATTCATTATACATTCTATTTAAATGTTTTAACGACTCTTAGAAGATCAAATGAGGACTAAAAGAGATCCTAATAAAATCGAATCGACACATCACTTTTGATGGTCAAGTACAGCGGCGTATTAGGGAGAGAACCTTGCCGATGTCGTACTGCAGATTCGTCTGATGTGTCTCTGTGTCTTCTTCGAGGTACGCCCATGATTCCAGTCCACATGGGGATTATGACCTCTGCGCCCGCTGTAAGCCTCTACTGCTGCTGCTGTTACACAAAAACAAATATATATACACACACACACACACACACACACACACACACACACACACACACACACACACACACACACACACACACACAAATATATATACACACACACACACACACACACACACACACACACACACACACACACACAAACAAATATATATACACACACACACACACACACACACACACACACAAGTAAACACAAACACACACAAATAAACACACAAAAATGCACAGACACACAAACTCCCCTCTCCTAATGTCTGTGTTGTATTATTGTATTGCAGGTCATGGTTCCTACCACAGTGTCTATGGTCCAGATGCCTCCTGGCCCTAGGAAGGATCTGAACCCAGTCCGAGTCAAGGAGAACCAGGATGGGGGCAGTGGAGACCCCACCACCACAGTGTTTGTTGGGAACATCTCCGAGAAGGCTTCAGACATGCTGGTCAGACAGCTGTTAGCGGTGAGCACTGAGCAGGGGATTTAACTTTCTGTTTGTGTTTTTATTTGTGATCTGGGTCCTCTTGAGGCTTTTTATTTGCCACTGCGCTTCTGCTTGGTTCTTGGTTTCTAGGCCGGGTTACTGTAAAGCACTTTGTGACAACAGTTTATGTAAAAAAAAAGGTATTTTATAAAGTAGGGCTTGTCTACAATACCAGTACAATACTTGGTTTACCATGGCAAAAAAATAAATAAAAGAATGAAGCAGACTAATCTCGTATGTTCCTCAGACAATTTGTGTGAACTCAGTGCGGTTTGCCTAAATCAGTTTTGTGAAGTGTGAACACTCTCTAAAGGAACTCAGGCCCTTCAAAAGAGCCCTTGAACCCGAACTGAGATCATCTTGAGAGGCGCTATGAGTTCGGTCCGCTTGAATTCCCGCCATCCTGTTCCCTTCCACATAAAATTACAAGAGAGAGCGAGAGAGAGAGAGAGAGTCGTCTTTGCATTCACATTGCTATGGTTACAACGGAACCAATATTATTATTTTTTTTCTCCCAACATTCACTCAATGCACTCTGGGATTTTACAGAAGCCATTAAATCAGAACGTATTATCACGCATTGAGTGAATGTTGTGAGAAAAAAAAAAATCTTGGTTCCTTTGTAACCAAGCTGTTTTTAAAAATATATTTTACCCCTTTTTCTCCCCAATTTCGTGGTATCCAATTGTTTTAGTAGCTACTATCTTGTCTCATCGCTACAACTCCCGTACGGGCTCGGGAGAGACGGAGGTTGAAAGTCATGCGTCCTCCGATACACAGCCCAACCAAGCCGCACTGCTTCTTAACACAGTGCCATCCAACCCGGAAGCCAGCCACACCAATGTGTCGGAGGAAGCACCTGGCAACCTTGGTTAGCGCGCACTGCGCCCAGCCCACCACTGGTGCACGATGAGACAAGGACATCCCTACCGGCCAACCCCTCCCTAACCCGGACGACTCTAGGCCAATTGTGCGTCACCCCACGGACATCCCGGTCGCGGCCGGTTTCGACAGAGCCTGGGCGCGAACCCAGAGTCTCTGGTGGCACAGCTGGCGCTGCAGTACAGCAGTTTTCGGGGGATATTGATTAAGCGATTGTCAAAGGATACATTCCAAAAATATGTGTGGAGTTTTTGACACAATGTTGAGATGTTGAGAATCACGACAGGGTACAAAATCAATGCTTGCTCTTAAAGGGACAGTAGCCTACATTTTGAGTGTACAATTTTCAATTACAGCATTATTTAATCTACCTGCATTCTTCTGCTATTTATTCTGTTTCCAGTAATATTTACATGTTAATAATATGATCTTCTGATTTATAATTATTATATGTCATCTTTATATTAGTTTCCAAAATGTAAGTTGGTTTATCTCGCTGTCTGATAACACGTTCTGATTTAATGGCTTGTCTTGCACTTCTGTAAAATCCCAGAGTGCATTGAGTGAATGTTGGGAGAAAAAAAAAAAAAAAAATCTTGGTTCCTTTGTAACCATAGCAATGTGAATGTGAATGCTCTCTCTCACAAAAATAGGTGAACTGGCAAGATAGTTGAATCCTAATTCAAAGGCAGTGTGAATACAACGAGAACTGAGTTCTTTTTACCCAGAGTTCACTTTTAAAAGGACTGAGATCTGTTATTTTAAAGAGGACTAAACACCCAACCTGGTGTAGGTAAAATATTGTGTGATATACAGTGCATTCGGGAATATTATTATTCTATGAATTATATAATATATTATAATATACTACTATTATTATTATTCTATTAATTATATAATATATAATATTATTATTCTATTAATTATATAATATATTATAATATTTTTATTCTATTAATTATATAATATACTAATATTATTATTCTATTAATTATATAATCTATTATAATATACTAATATTATTATTCTATTAATTAATATTTTATAATATAATAATATTATTATTCTATTAATGATATAATATATTATAATATAATAATATTATATTATTCTATTAGAATAAATTATTCTATAATGTAGAAAATGGTACTAAATAAAGAAAAACCTTTGAGTGAGTAGGTGTCCAAACTTTTGGACACCTTTTAATTGGTATTGTATGTAAATATGGTATTTCTGGGGAGGGTTTATTCATAAATTTGTTAACATTTCTAAAAACCAGTTTTTCGCTTTGTCCTTATGGGGTATTGTGTGTACATTGATATAGAAACTAATTAATTTAATCAATTTTAGAATAAGTCAAAATAACTCAACAAAATGTGGAAAAAGTCCAGGGGTCTGAATACTTTCTGAAATGCTCTGGGAAGAAAAACAAATGTGCCTCAACAGAAGGCTGTGTGTTTGCTACATTGAGAGCATTCCTTGCCACGATTCTCGGTTGTGTATCGTGATCCTGGTGTCGTAATAACCCTAATATATAAAGTTTACAAACCAATTTGATGGAATGATATTGGATCGCTCTGACATTTTGGTCTTTAGTCTCAGATGAGTGATTTCCCTCTGCCTGTCTTTTCCACCATCCTGTAGAAATGTGGCCTGGTCCTGAGCTGGAAGAGGGTCCAAGGGGCTTCTGGGAAACTGCAAGGTAAAAACAAAACAGGTACAACACTTCTATTATACTTTCCCTCCTTTCCTTGTTGTGTTGTTAACCGCCGAGCCTGTGTAGTTACCGCCGAGCCTGTGTAGTTACCGCCGAGCCTGTGTAGTTACCGCCGAGCCTGTGTAGTTACCGCCGACTCTGTGTAGTTACCGCCGAGCCTGTGTAGTTACCGCCGAGCCTGTGTAGTTACCGCCGACTCTGTGTAGTTACCGCCGAGTCTGTGTAGTTACCGCCGAGCCTGTGTAGTTACCGCCGAGTCTGTGTAGTTACCGCCGAGTCTGTGTAGTTACCGCCGAGCCTGTGTAGTTACCGCCGAGCCTGTGTAGTTACCGCCGAGCCTGTGTAGTTACCGCCGAGCCTGTGTAGTTACCGCCGAGTCTGTGTAGTTACCGCAGAGCCTGTGTAGTTACCGCAGAGCCTGTGTAGTTACCGCAGAGCCTGTGTAGTTACCGCCGAGCCTGTGTAGTTACCGCCGAGCCTGTGTAGTTACCGCCGAGCCTGTGTAGTTACCGCCGAGCCTGTGTAGTTACCGCCGAGCCTGTGTAGTTACCGCCACGCAAGTTATTTTTATGTCACCTTTATTTAACCAGGTAGGCCAGTTGAGAACAAGTTCTCATTTACAACTGTATAAAACTCTCTCTCTCTCTCCCCCAGTGACTGTATAAAACTCTCTCTCTCTCTCTCTCTCTCTCTCTCTCTCCCCCAGTGACTGTATAACACTCTCTCTCCCTCCCTCTCTCTCTCTCTCTCCCAGTGACTGTATAAATATCTCTCTCTCTCTCTCTCTCCCAGTGACTGTATAAATCTCTCTCTCTCTCTCTCTCTCTCTCTCTCTCTCTCTCTCCCAGTGACTGTATAAAACTCTCTCTCTCGCTCTCTCTCCCAGTGACTGTATAAAACTCTCTCTCTCTCTCTCTCTCTCTCTCTCCCAGTGACTGTATAAAACTCTCTCTCTATCTCTCCCAGTGACTGTATAAATCTCTCTCTCTCTCTCTCCCAGTGACTGTATAAATCTCTCTCTCTCTCTCTCCCTCCCAGTGACTGTATAAAACTCTCTCTCTCCCAGTGACTGTATACAACTCTCTCTCCCTCTGTAGCGTTTGGTTTCTGTGAGTACAAGGAGCCAGAGTCCACCCTGCGTTCCCTTCGTCTGCTACATGAGCTGTTGCTGGGAGACAAGAAGCTGCTGGTTAAGGTGGATGCTAAGACCAAGGCCCAGCTTGAAGAATGGAAGGCTAGGAAGAGGAACGCCAATGGGGTGAACACACACACACACACACACACACACACACACACACACACACACTGTCTACCATGAGAGGGTAATGGAGGAGAGCAGACTGGGTTCAGAAAATACAAGTGTTACCTCTCTCCTAGCAGTGAGCATTTCATTACCAACATTTAGTCTCTCGGGTCTTCTATGTGGTCCGGGACGATACCGGTATCACGATACTCGTTTGTATCACGGCAAGGAAATAAAACACAAAGCAGATGTTAAACTTCTTTATGAAAACAGCTCTAATGTTGGAAACAAACAAACATTATTACTCTACATTACTACATTACATTACTAAACTATTCAGAGTCCCAAAATAATAACACTCAATATTTTACACACAGCAGTTTTATTTTTTATTTTATTTATAGCACCGTAGAGTTTGGTCTGTTTTGTGTTCTTCTATTCGTCATGTAACACAAAATATTGCGATAGTGGTATCATCCCGGCCCTAGTCTTCGTCAGGGCAGAGCATTGGCTTGGTCTTAACATGGCTTCTGCGTGGCACACCTTGCAAAATCCAACATGAACATTCCTCTTTTCTCTGTACTTTTTTTGTTTTATTTTATAAAGGAATGTCTCTTGTCTTTCTCTACTCTCTCTTTTTTTTACGTCTCATAGGGAGCCAAGTCTGAGGACGGGCCCAAGGAAGAAGAGGACGAGGAAGAGGTTCTTGACGAAGACACAAAGCGTCGTGACCAGATAGTGAAAGGGGCGATCGAGGGGTTGATCCGGGAGTACGGCAGTGAGCTCAACGCCCCTTCTCAGGACGGAGACAACCAGCCCCGCAAGAAGAAGAGAGAGAAGAAAGAGGAGGTAGTAGCGTCCGTTCCTCTGGAGAGAGGAGGTAGTAGCGTCCGTTCCTCCGGAGAGAGGAGGTAGTAGCGTCCGTTCCTCTGGAGAGAGGAGGTAGTAGCGTCCGTTCCTCCGGAGAGAGGAGGTAGTAGCGTCCGTTCCGCCGGAGAGAGGAGGTAGTAGCGTCCGTTCCTCCGGAGAGAGGAGGTAGTAGCGTCCGTTCCACTGGAGAGAGGAGGTAGTAGCGTCCGTTCCTCTGGAGAGAGGAGGTAGTAGCGTCCGTTCCTCCGGAGAGAGGAGGTAGTAGTGTCCGTTCCTCCGGAGAGAGGAGGTAGTAGCGTCCGTTCCTCTGGAGAGAGGAGGTAGTAGCGTCCGTTCCACTGGAGAGAGGAGGTAGTAGCGTCCGTTCCTCCGGAGAGAGGAGGTAGTAGCGTCCGTTCCTCCGGAGAGAGGAGGTAGTAGCGTCCGTTCCTCCGGAGAGAGGAGGTAGTAGCGTCCGTTCCTCCGGAGAGAGGAGGTAGTAGCGTCCGTTCCTCCGGAGAGAGGAGGTAGTAGCGTCCGTTCCGCCGGAGAGAGGAGGTAGTAGCGTCCGTTCCTCCGGAGAGAGGAGGTAGTAGGGTCCGTTCCACTGAACAGAGGAGGTAGTAGCGTCCGTTCCACTGGAGAGAGGAGGTAGTAGCGTCCGTTCCTCTGGAGAGAGGAGGTAGTAGCGTCCGTTCCTCCGGAGAGAGGAGGTAGTAGCGTCCGTTCCTCCGGAGAGAGGAGGTAGTAGCGTCCGTTCCTCCGGAGAGAGGAGGTAGTAGCGTCCGTTCCTCCGGAGAGAGGAGGTAGTAGCGTCCGTTCCTCCGGAGAGAGGAGGTAGTAGCGTCCGTTCCGCCGGAGAGAGGAGGTAGTAGCGTCCGTTCCTCCGGAGAGAGGAGGTAGTAGCGTCCGTTCCACTGGAGAGAGGAGGTAGTAGGGTCCGTTCCACTGAACAGAGGAGGTAGTAGCGTCCGATCCGCTGGAGAGAGGAGGTAGTAGCGTCCGTTCCTCTGGAGAGAGGAGGTAGTAGCGTCCGTTCCGTTGGAGAAAGGAGGTAGTAGCGTCCGTTCTACTGGAGAGAGGAGGTAGTAGGGTCCGTTCCACTGGAGAGAGGAGGTAGTAGCGTCCGTTCCTCTGGAGAGAGGAGGTAGTAGCGTCCGTTCCTCTGGAGAGAGGAGGTAGTAGCGTCCGTTCCACCGGAGAGAGGAGGTAGTAGCGTCCGTTCCACCGGAGAGAGGAGGTAGTAGGGTCCGTTCCACCGGAGAGAGGAGGTAGTAGCGTCCGTTCCTCTGGAGAGAGGAGGTAGTAGCGTCCGTTCTACTGGAGAGAGGAGGTAGTAGCGTCCGTTCCGCCGGAGAGAGGAGGTAGTAGCGTCCGTTCCTCTGGAGAGAGGAGGTAGTAGCGTCCGTTCCACCGGAGAGAGGAGGTAGTAGCGTCCGTTCTACTGGAGAGAGGAGGTAGTAGGGTCCGTTCCTCTGGAGAGAGGAGGTAGTAGCGTCCGTTCCTCTGGAGAGAGGAGGTAGTAGCGTCCGTTCCACCGGAGAGAGGAGGTAGTAGCGTCCGTTCCTCTGAACAGAGGAGGAAGTAGCGTCCGTTCCTCTGAACAGAGGAGGTAGTAGCGTCCGTTCCACTGAACAGAGGAGGTAGTAGCGTCCGTTCCTCTGAACAGAGGAGGTAGTAGCGTCCGTTCCACTGAACAGAGGAGGTAGTAGCGTCCGTTCCTCTGAACAGAGGAGGTAGTAGCGTCCGTTCCTCTGAACAGAGGAGGAAGTAGCGTCCGTTCCACCGAACAGAGGAGGTAGTAGCGTCCGTTCCACCGGAGAGAGGAGGTAGTAGCGTCCGTTCCACTGGAGAGAGGAGGTAGTAGCGTCCGTTCCGCTGGAGAGAGGAGGTAGTAGCGTCCGTTCCTCTGGAGAGAGGAGGTAGTAGCGTCCGTTCCACTGGAGAGAGGAGGTAGTAGCGTCCGTTCTGCGTGAGAGAGGAGGTAGTAGCGTCCGTTCCGCTGGAGAGAGGAGGTAGTAGCGTCCGTTCCTCTGAACAGAGGAGGTAGTAGCGTCCGTTCTGCGTGAGAGAGGAGGTAGTAGCGTCCGTTCCACTGGATAGAGGAGGTAGTAGGGTCCGTTCCTCTGGAGAGAGGAGTTAGTAGCGTCCGTTCCACTGGAGAGAGGAGGTAGTAGGGTCCGTTCTACTGGAGAGAGGAGGTAGTAGCGTCCGTTCCACTGGAGAGAGGAGGTAGTAGCGTCCGTTCCACTGGACAGAGGAGGTAGTAGGGTCCGTTCCTCTGGAGAGAGGAGGTAGTAGCGTCCGTTCCTCCGGAGAGAGGAGGTAGTAGCGTCCGTTCCTCCGGAGAGAGGAGGTAGTAGCGTCCGTTCCTCCGGAGAGAGGAGGTAGTAGCGTCCGTTCCGCCGGAGAGAGGAGGTAGTAGCGTCCGTTCCTCCGGAGAGAGGAGGTAGTAGCGTCCGTTCCACTGGAGAGAGGAGGTAGTAGGGTCCGTTCCACTGAACAGAGGAGGTAGTAGCGTCCGATCCGCTGGAGAGAGGAGGTAGTAGCGTCCGTTCCTCTGGAGAGAGGAGGTAGTAGCGTCCGTTCCGTTGGAGAAAGGAGGTAGTAGCGTCCGTTCTACTGGAGAGAGGAGGTAGTAGGGTCCGTTCCACTGGAGAGAGGAGGTAGTAGCGTCCGTTCCTCTGGAGAGAGGAGGTAGTAGCGTCCGTTCCTCTGGAGAGAGGAGGTAGTAGCGTCCGTTCCACCGGAGAGAGGAGGTAGTAGCGTCCGTTCCACCGGAGAGAGGAGGTAGTAGGGTCCGTTCCACCGGAGAGAGGAGGTAGTAGCGTCCGTTCCTCTGGAGAGAGGAGGTAGTAGCGTCCGTTCTACTGGAGAGAGGAGGTAGTAGGGTCCGTTCCTCTGGAGAGAGGAGGTAGTAGCGTCCGTTCCTCTGGAGAGAGGAGGTAGTAGCGTCCGTTCCACCGGAGAGAGGAGGTAGTAGCGTCCGTTCTACTGGAGAGAGGAGGTAGTAGGGTCCGTTCCTCTGGAGAGAGGAGGTAGTAGCGTCCGTTCCTCTGGAGAGAGGAGGTAGTAGCGTCCGTTCCACCGGAGAGAGGAGGTAGTAGCGTCCGTTCCTCTGAACAGAGGAGGAAGTAGCGTCCGTTCCTCTGAACAGAGGAGGTAGTAGCGTCCGTTCCACTGAACAGAGGAGGTAGTAGCGTCCGTTCCTCTGAACAGAGGAGGTAGTAGCGTCCGTTCCTCTGAACAGAGGAGGTAGTAGCGTCCGTTCCTCTGAACAGAGGAGGTAGTAGCGTCCGTTCCTCTGAACAGAGGAGGTAGTAGCGTCCGTTCCTCTGAACAGAGGAGGTAGTAGCGTCCGTTCCTCTGAACAGAGGAGGAAGTAGCGTCCGTTCCTCTGAACAGAGGAGGTAGTAGCGTCCGTTCCACCGGAGAGAGGAGGTAGTAGCGTCCGTTCCACTGGAGAGAGGAGGTAGTAGCGTCCGTTCCGCTGGAGAGAGGAGGTAGTAGCGTCCGTTCCTCTGGAGAGAGGAGGTAGTAGCGTCCGTTCCACTGGAGAGAGGAGGTAGTAGCGTCCGTTCTGCGTGAGAGAGGAGGTAGTAGCGTCCGTTCCGCTGGAGAGAGGAGGTAGTAGCGTCCGTTCCTCTGAACAGAGGAGGTAGTAGCGTCCGTTCTGCGTGAGAGAGGAGGTAGTAGCGTCCGTTCCACTGGAGAGAGGAGGTAGTAGGGTCCGTTCCTCTGGAGAGAGGAGTTAGTAGCGTCCGTTCCACTGGAGAGAGGAGGTAGTAGGGTCCGTTCTACTGGAGAGAGGAGGTAGTAGCGTCCGTTCCACTGGAGAGAGGAGGTAGTAGCGTCCGTTCCACTGGACAGAGGAGGTAGTAGGGTCCGTTCCTCTGGAGAGAGGAGGTAGTAGCGTCCGTTCCTCTGGAGAGAGGAGGTAGTAGGGTCCGTTCCACTGGAGAGAGGAGGTAGTAGGGTCCGTTCCGCCGGAGAGAGGAGGTAGTAGGGTCCGTTCCGCCGGAGAGAGGAGGTAGTAGCGTCCGTTCCTCTGGAGAGAGGAGGTAGTAGGGTCCGTTCCACTGGAGAGAGGAGGTAGTAGCGTCCGTTCCACTGGAGAGAGGAGGTAGTAGCGTCCGTTCCTCTGGAGAGAGGAGGTAGTAGCGTCCGTTGCTCCGGAGAGAGGAGGTAGTAGCGTCCGTTCCACCGGAGAGAGGAGGTAGTAGCGTCCGTTCCACTGAACAGAGGAGGTAGTAGCGTCCGTTCCACCGGAGAGAGGAGGTAGTAGCGTCCGTTCCACCGGAGAGAGGAGGTAGTAGCGTCCGTTCCGCTGGCGAGAGGAGGTAGTAGCGTCCGTTCCGCTGGAGAGAGGAGGTAGTAGCGTCCGTTCCTCTGGAGAGAGGAGGTAGTAGGGTCCGTTCCACTGGAGAGAGGAGGTAGTAGCGTCCGTTCCGTTGGAGAGAGGAGGTAGTAGCGTCCGTTCTACTGGAGAGAGGAGGTAGTAGCGTCCGTTCCACCGGAGAGAGGAGGTAGTAGCGTCCGTTCTGCTGGAGAGAGGAGGTAGTAGCGTCCGTTCCGCTGGAGAGAGGAGGTAGTAGGGTCCGTTCCTCTGGAGAGAGGAGGTAGTAGGGTCCGTTCCTCCGGATAGAGGAGGTAGTAGGGTCCTTTCCACTGGGGAGAGGAGGTAGTAGCGTCCGTTCCTCCGGAGAGAGGAGGTAGTAGCGTCCGTTCCTCTGAACAGAGGAGGTAGTAGTGTCCGTTCCTCTGGAGAGAGGAGGTAGTAGGGTCCGTTCCACTGGAGAGAGGAGGTAGTAGGGTCCGTTCTACTGGAGAGAGGAGGTAGTAGCGTCCGTTCCACTGGAGAGAGGAGGTAGTAGCGTCCGTTCCTCTGGAGAGAGGAGGTATTAGCGTCCGTTCCACTGGAGAGAGGAGGTAGTAGCGTCCGTTCCACTGGAGAGAGGAGGTAGTAGCGTCCGTTCCTCTGAACAGAGGAGGTAGTAGCGTCCGTTCCTCTGGAGAGAGGAGGTAGTAGCGTCCGTTCTGCTGGAGAGAGGAGGTAGTAGTGTCCGTTCCTCTGGAGAGAGGAGGTAGTAGCGTCCGTTCCACTGGAGAGAGGAGGAAGTAGCGTCCGTTCCACTGGAGAGAGGAGGTAGTAGCGTCCGTTCCTCTGGAGAGAGGAGGTAGTAGGGTCCGTTCCTCTGGAGAGAGGAGGTAGTAGGGTCCGTTCCGCTGGAGAGAGGAGGTAGTAGGGTCCGTTCCACTGGAGAGAGGAGGTAGTAGGGTCCGTTCCTCTGGAGAGAGGAGGTAGTAGGGTCCGTTCCACTGGCGAGAGGAGGTAGTAGCGTCCGTTCCTCTGGAGAGAGGAGGTAGTAGCGTCCGTTCCTCTGGAGAGAGGAGGTAGTAGCGTCCGTTCCGCTGGAGAGAGGAGGTAGTAGCGTCCGTTCCACTGGACAGAGGAGGTAGTAGCGTCCGTTCCACTGGAGAGAGGAGGTAGTAGGGTCCGTTCCTCTGGAGAGAGGAGGTAGTAGGGTCCGTTCCTCTGGAGAGAGGAGGTAGTAGTGTCCGTTCCTCTGGAGAGAGGAGGTAGTAGCGTCCGTTCCGCTGGAGAGAGGAGGTAGTAGCGTCCGTTCCACTGGAGAGAGGAGGTAGTAGTGTCCGTTCCGCGTGAGAGAGGAGGTAGTAGCGTCCGTTCTGCGTGAGAGAGGAGGTAGTAGCGTCCGTTCCTCTGGAGAGAGGAGGTAGTAGCGTCCGTTCCTCCGGAGAGAGGAGGTAGTAGCGTCCATTCCTCCGGAGAGAGGAGGTAGTAGCGTCCGTTCCTCCGGAGAGAGGAGGTAGTAGCGTCCATTCCTCCGGAGAGAGGAGGTAGTAGCATCCGTTCCTCTGGAGAGAGGAGGTAGTAGCTTCTGTTCCTCCGGAGAGAGGAGGTAGTAGCGTCCGTTCCGCTGGAGAGAGGAGGTAGTAGCTTCTGTTCCTCCGGAGAGAGGAGGTAGTAGCGTCCGTTCCTCCGGAGAGAGGAGGTAGTAGCGTCCGTTCCTCTGAACAGAGGAGGTAGTAGCGTCCGTTCCACTGGAGAGAGGAGGTAGTAGCGTCCGTTCCTCTGGAGAGAGGAGGTAGTAGCTTCCGTTCCACTGGAGAGAGGAGGTAGTAGCGTCCGTTCCTCTGGAGAGAGGAGGTAGTAGCGTCCGTTCCACTGGAGAGAGGAGGTAGTAGCGTCCGTTCTACTGGAGAGAGGAGGTAGTAGCGTCCGTTCCGCCGGAGAGAGGAGGTAGTAGCGTCCGTTCCGCCGGAGAGAGGAGGTAGTAGCGTCCGTTCCACCGGAGAGAGGAGGTAGTAGCGTCCGTTCCACCGGAGAGAGGAGGTAGTAGCGTCCGTTCCACCGGAGAGAGGAGGTAGTAGCGTCCGTTCCACCGGAGAGAGGAGGTAGTAGCGTCCGTTCCACCGGAGAGAGGAGGTAGTAGCGTCCGTTCCACCGGAGAGAGGAGGTAGTAGTGTCCGTTCCGCCGGAGAGAGGAGGTAGTAGCGTCTGTTCTGCTGGAGAGAGGAGGTAGTAGCGTCCGTTCCTCTGGAGAGAGGAGGTAGTAGCGTCCGTTCTACTGGAGAGAGGAGGAAGTAGCGTCCGTTCCACTGGAGAGAGGAGGTAGTAGCGTCCGTTCTACTGGAGAGAGGAGGTAGTAGCGTCCGTTCTACTGGAGAGAGGAGGTAGTAGCGTCCGTTCCACTGGAGAGAGGAGGTAGTAGCGTCCGTTCTACTGGAGAGAGGAGGTAGTAGCGTCCGTTCCTCTGGAGAGAGGAGTTAGTAGCGTCCGTTCCACTGGAGAGAGGAGGTAGTAGGGTCCGTTCTACTGGAGAGAGGAGGTAGTAGCGTCCGTTCCACTGGACAGAGGAGGTAGTAGCGTCCGTTCCACTGGACAGAGGAGGTAGTAGGGTCCGTTCCTCTGGAGAGAGGAGGTAGTAGGGTCCGTTCCTCTGGAGAGAGGAGGTAGTAGGGTCCGTTCCACTGGAGAGAGGAGGTAGTAGCGTCCGTTCCTCTGGAGAGAGGAGGTAGTAGCGTCTGTTCCTCTGGAGAGAGGAGGTAGTAGCGTCCGTTCCTCTGGAGAGAGGAGGTAGTAGCGTCCGTTCCTCTGGAGAGAGGAGGTAGTAGCGTCCGTTCCTCTGGAGAGAGGAGGTAGTAGCGTCCGTTCCTCCGGAGAGAGGAGGTAGTAGCGTCCGTTCCTCCGGAGAGAGGAGGTAGTAGTGTCCGTTCTACTGGAGAGAGGAGGTAGTAGGGTCCGTTCCACTGGAGAGAGGAGGTAGTAGGGTCCGTTCCGCCGGAGAGAGGAGGTAGTAGGGTCCGTTCCGCCGGAGAGAGGAGGTAGTAGCGTCCGTTCCTCTGGAGAGAGGAGGTAGTAGGGTCCGTTCCACTGGAGAGAGGAGGTAGTAGCGTCCGTTCCACTGGAGAGAGGAGGTAGTAGCGTCCGTTCCTCTGGAGAGAGGAGGTAGTAGCGTCCGTTGCTCCGGAGAGAGGAGGTAGTAGCGTCCGTTCCACTGAACAGAGGAGGTAGTAGCGTCCGTTCCACCGGAGAGAGGAGGTAGTAGCGTCCGTTCTACTGGAGAGAGGAGGTAGTAGCGTCCGTTCCACCGGAGAGAGGAGGTAGTAGCGTCCGTTCCGCTGAACAGAGGAGGTAGTAGCGTCCGTTCTGCTGGAGAGAGGAGGTAGTAGCGTCCGTTCCGCTGGAGAGAGGAGGTAGTAGGGTCCGTTCCTCTGGAGAGAGGAGGTAGTAGGGTCCGTTCCTCCGGAGAGAGGAGGTAGTAGGGTCCGTTCCGCTGGGGAGAGGAGGTAGTAGCGTCCGTTCCTCCGGAGAGAGGAGGTAGTAGCGTCCGTTCCTCTGAACAGAGGAGGTAGTAGTGTCCGTTCCTCTGGAGAGAGGAGGTAGTAGGGTCCGTTCCACTGGAGAGAGGAGGTAGTAGGGTCCGTTCTACTGGAGAGAGGAGGTAGTAGCGTCCGTTCCACTGGAGAGAGGAGGTAGTAGCGTCCGTTCCTCTGGAGAGAGGAGGAAGTAGCGTCCGTTCCACTGGAGAGAGGAGGTAGTAGCGTCCGTTCCTCTGGAGAGAGGAGGTAGTAGGGTCCGTTCCTCTGGAGAGAGGAGGTAGTAGGGTCCGTTCCGCTGGAGAGAGGAGGTAGTAGGGTCCGTTCCACTGGAGAGAGGAGGTAGTAGGGTCCGTTCCTCTGGAGAGAGGAGGTAGTAGCGTCCGTTCCACTGGAGAGAGGAGGTAGTAGCGTCCGTTCCTCTGGAGAGAGGAGGTAGTAGCGTCCGTTCCTCTGGAGAGAGGAGGTAGTAGCGTCCGTTCCGCTGGAGAGAGGAGGTAGTAGCGTCCGTTCTACTGGAGAGAGGAGGTAGTAGCGTCCGTTCCACTGGAGAGAGGAGGTAGTAGCGTCCGTTCCACTGGAGAGAGGAGGTAGTAGGGTCCGTTCCTCTGGAGAGAGGAGGTAGTAGTGTCCGTTCCTCTGGAGAGAGGAGGTAGTAGCGTCCGTTCCGCTGGAGAGAGGAGGTAGTAGCGTCCGTTCCGCTGGAGAGAGGAGGTAGTAGTGTCCGTTCCGCGTGAGAGAGGAGGTAGTAGCGTCCGTTCTGCGTGAGAGAGGAGGTAGTAGCGTCCGTTCCTCTGGAGAGAGGAGGTAGTAGCGTCCGTTCCTCCGGAGAGAGGAGGTAGTAGCGTCCGTTCCTCCGGAGAGAGGAGGTAGT
Source organism: Oncorhynchus mykiss (assembly GCF_057628025.1). Lineage (NCBI taxonomy): Eukaryota > Metazoa > Chordata > Actinopteri > Salmoniformes > Salmonidae > Oncorhynchus > Oncorhynchus mykiss. Next base: position 89,307,114 of record NC_143046.1, read on the forward strand.
AGCGTCCGTTCCTCTGGAGAGAGGAGGTAGTAGGGTCCGTTCCACTGGAGAGAGGAGGTAGTAGCGTCCGTTCTACTGGAGAGAGGAGGTAGTAGGGTCCGTTCCACTGGAGAGAGGAGGTAGTAGCGTCCGTTCCACTGGAGAGAGGAGGTAGTAGCGTCCGTTCCTCCGGAGAGAGGAGGTAGTAGCGTCCGTTCCTCTGGAGAGAGGAGGTAGTAGCGTCCGTTCCTCTGGAGAGAGGAGGTAGTAGCGTCCGTTCCTCCGGAGAGAGGAGGTAGTAGCGTCCGTTCCTCTGGAGAGAGGAGGTAGTAGTGTCCGTTCTACTGGAGAGAGGAGGTAGTAGGGTCCGTTCCACTGGAGAGAGGAGGTAGTAGGGTCCGTTCCGCCGGAGAGAGGAGGTAGTAGGGTCCGTTCCGCCGGAGAGAGGAGGTAGTAGGGTCCGTTCCGCCGGAGAGAGGAGGTAGTAGCGTCCGTTCCTCTGGAGAGAGGAGGTAGTAGGGTCCGTTCCACTGGAGAGAGGAGGTAGTAGCGTCCGTTCCACTGGAGAGAGGAGGTAGTAGCGTCCGTTCCTCTGGAGAGAGGAGGTAGTAGCGTCCGTTGCTCCGGAGAGAGGAGGTAGTAGCGTCCGTTCCACCGGAGAGAGGAGGTAGTAGCGTCCGTTCCACTGAACAGAGGAGGTAGTAGCGTCCGTTCCACCGGAGAGAGGAGGTAGTAGCGTCCGTTCTACTGGAGAGAGGAGGTAGTAGCGTCCGTTCCACCGGAGAGAGGAGGTAGTAGCGTCCGTTCCGCTGAACAGAGGAGGTAGTAGCGTCCGTTCTGCTGGAGAGAGGAGGTAGTAGCGTCCGTTCCGCTGGAGAGAGGAGGTAGTAGGGTCCGTTCCTCTGGAGAGAGGAGGTAGTAGGGTCCGTTCCTCCGGAGAGAGGAGGTAGTAGGGTCCGTTCCGCTGGGGAGAGGAGGTAGTAGCGTCCGTTCCTCCGGAGAGAGGAGGTAGTAGCGTCCGTTCCTCTGAACAGAGGAGGTAGTAGTGTCCGTTCCTCTGGAGAGAGGAGGTAGTAGGGTCCGTTCCACTGGAGAGAGGAGGTAGTAGGGTCCGTTCTACTGGAGAGAGGAGGTAGTAGCGTCCGTTCCACTGGAGAGAGGAGGTAGTAGCGTCCGTTCCTCTGGAGAGAGGAGGAAGTAGCGTCCGTTCCACTGGAGAGAGGAGGTAGTAGCGTCCGTTCCTCTGGAGAGAGGAGGTAGTAGGGTCCGTTCCTCTGGAGAGAGGAGGTAGTAGGGTCCGTTCCGCTGGAGAGAGGAGGTAGTAGGGTCCGTTCCACTGGAGAGAGGAGGTAGTAGGGTCCGTTCCTCTGGAGAGAGGAGGTAGTAGCGTCCGTTCCACTGGAGAGAGGAGGTAGTAGCGTCCGTTCCTCTGGAGAGAGGAGGTAGTAGCGTCCGTTCCGCTGGAGAGAGGAGGTAGTAGCGTCCGTTCTACTGGAGAGAGGAGGTAGTAGCGTCCGTTCTACTGGAGAGAGGAGGTAGTAGCGTCCGTTCCACTGGAGAGAGGAGGTAGTAGCGTCCGTTCCACTGGAGAGAGGAGGTAGTAGGGTCCGTTCCTCTGGAGAGAGGAGGTAGTAGTGTCCGTTCCTCTGGAGAGAGGAGGTAGTAGCGTCCGTTCCGCTGGAGAGAGGAGGTAGTAGCGTCCGTTCCGCTGGAGAGAGGAGGTAGTAGTGTCCGTTCCGCGTGAGAGAGGAGGTAGTAGCGTCCGTTCTGCGTGAGAGAGGAGGTAGTAGCGTCTGTTCCTCTGGAGAGAGGAGGTAGTAGCGTCTGTTCCTCCGGAGAGAGGAGGTAGTAGCGTCCGTTCCTCCGGAGAGAGGAGGTAGTAGCGTCCGTTCCTCTGGAGAGAGGAGGTAGTAGGGTCCGTTCCACTGGAGAGAGGAGGTAGTAGCGTCCGTTCTACTGGAGAGAGGAGGTAGTAGGGTCCGTTCCACTGGAGAGAGGAGGTAGTAGCGTCCGTTCCACTGGAGAGAGGAGGTAGTAGCTTCTGTTCCTCCGGAGAGAGGAGGTAGTAGCGTCCGTTCCTCCGGAGAGAGGAGGTAGTAGCGTCCGTTCCGCTGGAGAGAGGAGGTAGTAGCTTCTGTTCCTCCGGAGAGAGGAGGTAGTAGCGTCCGTTCCTCCGGAGAGAGGAGGTAGTAGCGTCCGTTCCTCTGAACAGAGGAGGTAGTAGCGTCCGTTCCACTGGAGAGAGGAGGTAGTAGCGTCCGTTCCTCTGGAGAGAGGAGGTAGTAGCTTCCGTTCCACTGGAGAGAGGAGGTAGTAGCGTCCGTTCCTCTGGAGAGAGGAGGTAGTAGCGTCCGTTCCACTGGAGAGAGGAGGTAGTAGCGTCCGTTCTACTGGAGAGAGGAGGTAGTAGCGTCCGTTCCGCCGGAGAGAGGAGGTAGTAGCGTCCGTTCCACCGGAGAGAGGAGGTAGTAGCGTCCGTTCCACCGGAGAGAGGAGGTAGTAGCGTCCGTTCCACCGGAGAGAGGAGGTAGTAGCGTCCGTTCCACCGGAGAGAGGAGGTAGTAGCGTCCGTTCCACCTGAGAGAGGAGGTAGTAGCGTCCGTTCCACCGGAGAGAGGAGGTAGTAGCGTCCGTTCCGCCGGAGAGAGGAGGTAGTAGCGTCTGTTCCGCTGGAGAGAGGAGGTAGTAGCGTCCGTTCCTCTGGAGAGAGGAGGTAGTAGCGTCCGTTCTACTGGAGAGAGGAGGAAGTAGCGTCCGTTCCACTGGAGAGAGGAGGTAGTAGCGTCCGTTCTACTGGAGAGAGGAGGTAGTAGCGTCCGTTCTACTGGAGAGAGGAGGTAGTAGCGTCCGTTCTACCGGAGAGAGGAGGTAGTAGCGTCCGTTCCACCGGAGAGAGGAGGTAGTAGGGTCCGTTCCACTGGAGAGAGGAGGTAGTAGCGTCCGTTCCTCTGGAGAGAGGAGGTAGTAGCGTCCGTTCCTCTGGAGAGAGGAGGTAGTAGCGTCCGTTCCTCTGGAGAGAGGAGGTAGTAGCGTCCGTTCCTCTGGAGAGAGGAGGTAGTAGCGTCCGTTCCTCTGGAGAGAGGAGGTAGTAGCGTCCGTTCCTCTGGAGAGAGGAGGTAGTAGCGTCCGTTCCATTGGAGAGAGGAGGTAGTAGCGTCCGTTCCTCTGGAGAGAGGAGGTAGTAGCGTCCGTTCCTCTGGAGAGAGGAGGTAGTAGCGTCCGTTCCACTGGAGAGAGGAGGTAGTAGCGTCCGTTCCTCTGGAGAGAGGAGGTAGTAGCGTCCGTTCTACTGGAGAGAGGAGGTAGTAGGGTCCGTTCCACTGGAGAGAGGAGGTAGTAGCGTCCGTTCTACTGGAGAGAGGAGGTAGTAGCGTCCGTTCTACTGGAGAGAGGAGGTAGTAGCGTCCGTTCTACTGGAGTGAGGAGGTCGTAGCGTCCGTTCCTCTGGAGAGAGGAGGTAGTAGCGTCCGTTCTACTGGAGAGAGGAGGTAGTAGCGTCCGTTCCACTGGAGAGAGGAGGAAGTAGCGTCCGTTCCGCTGAACAGAGGAGGTAGTAGGGTCCGTTCTGCGTGAGAGAGGAGGTAGTAGCGTCTGTTTCTCCGGAGAGAGGAGGTAGTAGCGTCCGTTCCTCCTATTTAAAGCGCGTGATGAGAGAGAGGAGGTAGTAACGTCCGTTTCTCCTATTTAAAGCGCGTGATGAGAGAGAGGAGGTAGTAGCGTCCGTTTCTCCTATTTAAAGCGCGTGATGAGAGAGATTGTCGATGTTGTTTTACATGGAGTGTGTTTTTTTTGTTTCTTCACTTTGTTTTCCAGGAGGAGGCGCTTAACCTGCAGCCATTTTGTTTTTATTTTCTGTAAATCGCTACGCTAACTTCTGGGCCGCCCTGGACCTTGTTTCAGCAGTGTCGTTTGGTGACGGTAGAAGGACATGTTATGAACCTGATATCACGTTTATCTGTTTCCCCAGGAGGACATCAATGTGATGGACATGGAAGATGACAAAAGAGACCTGATATCCAGAGAGATCAGTAAATTCAGAGACACTCACAAGGTAACACACTCCACTGTTCTCACATTTAGGCTTTGGAGAAAGAAACTACAATACCCATATCTAGATTATACCCAGTGTAGTTTTAACATCCCTGTCAATGACTGGACTACAAATTAATGTATTGACCCCCATTTCTAACGTCCTAACATTAATTTCAAATAGTTCAGATATTTGCTAATTTTGTTCAATTGAACTTGACAAAAAAAATTAAATAAACAATATGTGGAATGTCCGTTAAGTCAACAACTGATATATTTCAGTTTCCCCAACAGTGTAAAGAATTATAGGATAAACTGTTAATAACAGTGACTTGGGATGAAAGTATACAGTAGATCTTTCAGTTAGACGCAGGACAGGGCGACTCCAGTCCTCGGTGGCCTTATTCAGGGTCACCCCCCCGTCCCCCAGCATCCTTAGCAAACACACAGGATTTTTAAACTTAATTGCATTCTAAACTGAAGATCATGAACGAGTTGATTATTGGAGTCAGGTGTGTCAGCTGGGGCACAAGTGTGGCGCTAATCAAGCCCCCCCTCCTCCCCCGAGGACTGGAGTTACACCCCCCCCCCCCCCCCGCAGGCCTGATAGGATGGACGAAATGTTAAAATTCCTCAAAGCTAATCTATTGATTATAACCCCACCATTATGGTAGACATCATATGATGACTAAAGCAAGATGAATCTCAGAGCTTTTGGGGGAAAAGTATGCGAGGATAGGATGTAAGTATCATCTTTTAATTTATCATCTCTACGTCTCGGGCGCTCCCTTCTGGAGGACTTGCAAAGGGGCAACTGGCTCTGAGACTGTGCTACACTATATATATATATATATATATATATATATATAAGGTATTCGGGTACCATTTTGCATACACCAATGTCTTTTCGCTAGTTGGCATGGGTTAAAAGGAGACCCCTACTGGTTGTGTGAATACAAAGCCAGAGAGCCTAGTGAACCTATGCAGGTCCTTGTGTTGTGTTTTGAAGAAGGCAGACTAGGGACTCAAAATTATGGCCCAGATTCCCCCAGTTTTCCAGAATTCCCGGTTGAAAGATTTATGAAATTACGGGGATTTTTTTTTTTGGAAAACTATGCTATTTTGGGGAAAACTACCTGGGATTTTGCAACCCAAAGGTAGAGACTGAGAGTGAATAACCACGGCAGCTGTTTAAGCAGTCTGTAGTGTAGGGTACTAAAAGCAGGGAGCGTCCCTCCACAGCAGCACTTTGAGATCTGAAGACTAGACAGGTAAGACTTTCTGTCTGTCTTTTATCCTCCTCCCTCCCTCTCCTCCTCCCTCCCTCTCCCTCTTCCTCCCTTGCTCTCTCCCTCTCCCTCCCTTGCTCTCTCCCTCTCCCACTCCCTCCCTCGCTCTCTCCCTCTCCCACTCCCTCGCTCTCCCACTCCCTCACTCTTGCTCTCCCTCTCAATCTCCCACTCCCTCACTCTCGCTCTCCCTCTCCCACTCCCTCCCTCTCGCTCTCCCTCTCCCACTCCCTCCCTCTCGCTCTCCCTCTCCCACTCCCTCCCTCGCGCTCTCGCTCTCCCACTCCCTCCCTCTCGCTCTCCCACTCACTCCCTCTCGCTCTCCCACTCCCTCCCTCTCGCTCTCCCACTCCCTCCCTCTCGCTCTCCCACTCCCTCTCTCTCGCTCTCCCACTCCCTCGCTCTCCCACTCCCTCACTCTCCCTCTCCCACTCCCTCGCTCTCGCTCTCCCACTCCCTCCCTCTCGCTCTCCCACTCCCTCCCTCTCGCTCTCCCTCTCAATCCCCCTCCCCCCTCCCTCCCTCTCCCTCGCTCTCCCCCTCTCCCCCCCTCCTCCAGCTTTCTGCTCTTACTTTCTCCTTTTCTACTTCGTTGTGCTTTATATTTGTATACGTCTTAAATTACCTCTCTCTCTATTATGTTAAATAAAAACCTTGTTTAGGAACATCACAGGAAGGTTTTATGCTGCTTATTTTCCAAATCTAATAGACTTGTAAGGTTTTTAGGGTAAAGACGAGCACTATTCCCATCATATACAGTGTGTAAGTGGAACGTGAAGGTTCAAGCATGTTAGAAAACATTACCCACACTAAACACCACACATCTAGTGACAGGATATTACCTCATCGCCAGGGGACTGTTGCATCAGAGGCATTTTCAGACAGGCCAGGGGACTGTTGCGTCAGAGGTATTTTCAGACAGGACAGGGGACTGTTGCGTCAGAGGTAAGTCCAGACAGGACAGGGGACTGTTGCATCAGAGGTATTTTCAGACAGGACAGGGGACTGTTGCGTCAGAGGTATTTTCAGACAGGACAGGGGACTGTTGCGTCAGAGGTAAGTCCAGACAGGACAGGGGACTGTTGCGTCAGAGGTAAGTCCAGACAGGACAGGGGACTGTTGCGTCAGAGGTAAGTCCAGACAGGACAGGGGACTGTTGCGTCAGAGGTAAGTCCAGACAGGACAGGGGACTGTTGCGTCAGAGGTAAGTCCAGACAGGACAGGGGACTGTTGCGTCAGAGGTAAGTCCAGACAGGACAGGGGACTGTTGCGTCAGAGGTAAGTCCAGACAGGACAGGGGACTGTTGCGTCAGAGGTAAGTCCAGACAGGACAGGGAACATTCTAGAACATCAGTTTAATCCAAAGGGAAGTGAGATTTGTAGCGGGGAAATGGTGGGGAAATCTTCGCTATAATCTCTTTCAGCTCCAGCTTTCTCTATTCTATTTCCTCTCCTTCTTCTCTCTGACAAGACAGGAGACCCACAGTTCAGTTTAGTCCAGCAGATTTACACGTTGTAGTTTCTTTTATACTGATCACACTATCCAGCACAAAATTGACGAACATCATTCAATGGCATTTGACCAGCTCAATGAATGGGCATATAGCCATAGCATTTTTTTTTTTTTTTGTAGTGAGGTACCATATTGGTGAGGTACCGTATCTCTCTGTATGGTAAGGGCTGTTGGTACTCTTGTCTCTGTCTGGTGTTTTGTTAATCACTCTGTTGGTCTGAGACGATCTGACGATGGACATCAGAAGACGACCTCTGGGTAAGAACAGCTCTATGATTTCATTCCTTTTACCCAAACTGGAATACCTACCTGCATTGACTCTCTCTAACACCAATGTAAAAGATCACCATTTTGTATCTAAACTAGTCTTTTTAATGTGGTGTGATTTTAACTGGATAATGTGTACAGTAAATTAATCACTGGTCCATCGTAAGGGATCGATGGACAGATATATTTTGCCACATTTTTTATTTTTATTTTGTTTCTGTGAACTTGACCTGCTCTTCCTCACAGGAGTAGCTTGTAGGCTTGTAGGGGCAGAGACAGACGCGCTGAGCGAGTCCGTAATTCATCACCTGTAAGTCACAAACAACCAATTAGCCCCCACAGAGGATCCATCTCTATTTCCTGTTTTTCTGAGAGAAGTGAACCCTGATGTGTGTTTCTGTGCTGTTAATACATAAAACAACAACAACAGTTTGTTTTGGTTCACTTTGAAATCTTATGAATGTCGTTAGCTAAATTATTTAAGGTAACTAGATAAAGTGGTTTCCACCGTCTCCAGATTGGTATTTTTTGGCTCCAATAAGTCACCAACCTTCATTAAGAAGTACATACCCCAACCAGAAGTCATGGATTACAGGCAACATCTGCACTGAGTTTAAGGCTAGAGCTGCTGCTTTCAAGGTGCGGGGACAGTAATCCGGATGCTTATAAGAAATCCCACTAAGACCTCCAACGAACCATCAAACAGGTAAAGCATCGATACAGGACTAAGATCGAATCCTACGACTCTGACGCACAATGCATGTGGCAGTGCTTGCAAGCTATCATGGATTACAAAGGGAAACCCAGCCGCGAGCTGCCCAGAGGATCTAAATGTCTACTCTGCTCGCTTCGAGACAAGTAACTCTGAGCCATGCATGAGAACACCAGCTGTTTTCCGGACGACTATGTGATCTCACTTTCCGTAGCCAATGTGAGTAAGACCTTTAGCGGAACCCCTCGCCAACAGCCAATGAAATTGTAGGGCGCCAAATACAAATCTCATAAATCAAATTTCTCAAACATACAAGTATTAGGCACCATTTTAAAGATAAAATTCTCGTTAATCCAGCCACAGTGTCTGATTTCAAAAAATGCTTTACAACGAAAGCTCCACAAATGATTATGTTAGGTCACCACCAAGTCACAGAAAAACCCAGCCATTTTTCCAGCCAAAGAGAGGAGTCACAAAAAGCACAAATAGAGATCAAATTAATCACTAACCTTTGATGATCTTCATCAGACGACACTCATAGGACTTCATATAACATAATACATGTATGTTTTGTTCGATAAAGTGCATATTTATATCCAAAAATTATAAAAAATATAAATTTTACATTGGTGTGTTATGTTAATTTAATAAAAACATGCTGTGATTTTGCAGAGAGCCACATCAATTCACAGAAATACTCATTATAAATGTTGATGAAAATTGTTATTTGTGTTATGCATGGAACTTTAGATACAGCGGTTGCATTAAGGAGAAGTGTGTCAGATTTTTTTAAAATTGACAGAAAAAGCATAATCTGAGTACGGCTCTCAGAGCCCAAACCAGCCAAAATAAATATCCGCCATGTTGCGCAGTCAACATTAGTCAGAAATAGCATTATAAATATTCACTTACCTTTGATGATCTTCATCAGAATGCACTCCCAGGAATCGCAGTTCCACAATAAATGTTTGTTTTGTTCGATAATGTCCATTTATGCCAAATAGCTTCTTTTGTTAGGGCGTTTGGTAAACAAATCCAAACGCACGTTCAGGTCCAGCCGAACGTCGGATGAAAAGTTCAAGAAGTTATATTACAGGTCGTAGAAACTTCTCAAACTAAGTGTAGAATCAATCTTTAGTATGTTTTTATCATAAATGTTCAATCATGTTCCAGCCGGAGAATTCCATTGTCTGTAGAAAAGCAACGGAATGAGAGATACGCGCGTTCACATGAGAGGTGACTGAGAACGAGGCTGCTGGCAGACCCCTTAGTCAAAAAGCTCCCATCCGGCCCCCCTTCACAGTAGAAGCCTGAAACAACGTTCTAAAGACGGTTGACATCTAGTGGCCTTAGGAAGTGCAACATAACCCATATCCCACTGTGTATTCGGCAGGGACTGAGTTAAAAAACTACAAACCTCAGATTTCCCACTTCCTGTTTGGATTTTTTCTCAGGTTTCCGCCTGCCATATGAGTTCTGTTATACTCACAGACATCATTCAAACAGTTTTAGAAACGTCAGAGTGTTTTCTATCAAATTCTAATACTAATATGCATATATTAGCATCTGGGACTGAGTAGGAGGCAGTTCACTCTGGGCACACTATTCATCCAAAAGTGAAAATGCTGCCCCGTATCCCAAAGAAGTTAAACAGGTTAATATGCGCAAGGCCAGATGAAATACCAGGATGTACCATGGGAATACACTGACCAGCTAGCTGGCAAGTGTCTTCACTGACATTCTTTACTTATCTCTGACCCAGTCTGTATTACCTACATATTTCAAGCAGACCCCCATTGTCCCTGTACACCCAAGAACGCCAAGGTAACCTGCCTAAATGACTACCGACCCCGTAGCACTCACATCTATAACTATGAAAGACTGGTCATGGATCACATCAACACCATCATCCCAGAAACCTTAGACCCACACCAATTTGCATACCGCCCCAACAGATCCACACTGCCCTCACCCACCTGGACAAAAGGAATACCTATGTAAGAATGCTGTACATTGACTACAGCTCAGCATTCAACACCGTAGTCCCTTCCAAGCTAATCACCAAGCTCAGGACCCTGTGGACTGCACATCTCCGTCTGCAACTGGATCCTGGACTTCCTGATGAGCAGTCCCCAGGTTGCGAGGGTAGGTAACAACACATCCGCCGCACTGACCATCAACACGGGGCCCCCTCAGGGTTGGGTGCTTAGTCCCTTCCTGTACTCCCAGTTCACCCAAGACTGCAAGGCCGCGCATGACTCCCAACATCGTCATTTTGCAGTTTGCTGACGACACAATGGTGGTAGGACTGATCACCGACAACAATGAGGGAGCCTATAGGGAGGAGGTCAGAGACCAGGACTACAACTTCTCCCTCAACGTCAGCAAGACAAAGCAGCTGATGATGGACCTATAGGATGAGTTGAGCGGGTTGAGAGTTCCTCAGTGTCCACAGTTGAGTGTTCCTAAGGCATTCACATGGTCCACACACACCCACACAGCTGTAAAGAGGGCACACCAGCACCTCTTCCCCCTGACGCTGAAAATATTTGGCATTGGCCCTCAGATCCTCAAAGTTCTACAGCATCGTCTTGACTGTCTGCATCACCACTTGGTACGGTAACTGCAAGGCACCCGAAGGCAAGGCGCTACAGAGGGTGGTGAGTAGGGCCCAGTACATCACTGGGGCCAAGCTCCCTGCCATCCAGGACCTCTATACCAGTGTCATAGGAAGGCCCCAAAATATTGTCCAACTCCAGCCACCCAAGTCATAGACACACACTGGACTCTATGTACACACACACACACTGGACTCTATATATATATATATATATATATATATATATATATATATACACACACACTGGACTCTATATATACACACACACACACACACACACACACACACACACTGGACTCTGCGCACACACACACACACACACATTTCAATGGACAAAAAAAAAAGCTTTTCTTTCAAAAACAAGGATTCTAAGTGACCCCAAACTTTTGAAAGGTAGTGTATATGTAGGTCGGGATAAAGTGACTATCGATAATAAACAGTGAGTAGCAGCAGCGTAAAACATTGGGGGGGGGGGGCAATGCAAATTGTCCGGGGGCCATTTGATTAGCTGTTCAGCAGTCTTATGGCTTGGAGGTAGAATCTGTTAAGAAGACTTTTGGACCTAGACTTGCACTCCGGTACCCTTTGCCGTGCGGTAGCAGAGAGAACAGTCTATGACTAGGGTGGTTGGAATCTTTGGCAATTTTTAGGGCCTTCCTCTGACACCGCCTGGTATAGAGGTCCTGGATGGCAGGAAGCTTGGCCACAGTGATGTACTGGGCCGTACGCACTACCCTCTGTAGAGCTTTGCGGTCGGAGGCCGAGCAGTTGCCATACCAGACGGTGATGCAACCAGTCTGCATGCTCTCAATGGTGCCGCTGTAGAACTTTTTGAGGATCCATGCCAAATCTTTTCAGTCTCCTGAGGGGGAATAAGCGTTGTCGTGTCCTCTTCATGACTGTGTTGATGATGTGGACACCAAGGAACTTGAAGCTCTCAACCTGCTCCACTGCAGCCCCGTCGATGAGAATGATGGTGTTCTCGGTCCTCCTTTTCCTGTAGTCCACAATCATCTCCTTTGTCTTGATCACTTTGAGGGAGAAGTTGTCGTCCTTGCACCACACTTCCAGGTCTCTGACCTCCTCCCTATAGGCTGTCTCGTTGTCGGTGATCAGACCTACCTCTATTGTGTCATCGGCAAACTTAATGATGGGGTTGGAGTCGTGCTTGTTCATGCAGTCATGGGTGAACAGGGTGTACACAGGGTGTTGAGAATCAGTGTGACAGATGTGATGTTGCCTACCCTTACCAGGAACCAGTTGCAGAGAGGAGATGTTTAGTCCCAGGGTCCTTAGTGATGAGCTTTGTGAGAACTATGTTGTTGAATGCTGAGCAGTAGTCAATGAATAGCATTCTCACGTAGGTTACTTTTGTCCATATGGGAAAGGGCTTTGTGGGGTGCAATAGATTTTGCATCATCTGTGGATGTGTTGGGGCGATATGCAAATTGGAATAGGTCTAAGGTTTCTGGGATGATGGTGTTGTGAACCATGACCAGCCTTTCAAAGCACTTCATGGCTACAGATGTGAGTGCTACGTGTCGGTAGTCAGTCCCTGTGCCCAAGAACCTACCTAACTATGGTGGTCTGTGTGAAATATGTGGGTATTACGGACTCGGCCAGGGACAGGTTGAAAATGTCAGTGAACACACTTGCCAGTTGGTCAGTGCATGCTCGGAGTACACGTCCTGGTATTCCGTCTGGCCCTGTGGCCTTGTGAATGTTGACCTGTATAAAGGTCTTACTCACATCGATTACGGCGAGTGTGATCACCTAGTCATCCGGAACAGCTGGTGCTCTCATGCATGCTTCAGTGTTGTTTGCTTCGAAGCGCGCATAGAAGTCATTTAGCTCGTCTGGTAGGCTTGTCACTGGGCAGCTCGCGGATGGGCTTCCCTTTGTAGTCTGTAATACTTTACTTTGCAAGCCCTCCCACATAGGATTAAATCTCAGTCCTGTATTTACACTTTGCCTGTTTGATGGTTCGTCGGCAGGCATAGCGGGATTTCTTATAAGTGTCCGGATTAGTCTCACGCTCCTTGAAAGAAGCAGCTCTAGCCTTTTAGCTCAGTGCGTGTGCTGCCTGTAAATCCATGGCTTCTGGTTGGTACGTACAGTCACCTTAGGGACAATGTCATCGATGCACTTATTGAGGAAGCCGGTGACTGATGTGGTATACTCCTCAATGCCATCGGATGAGTCCCGGAACATATTCCAGTCTGTGCTCGCAAAACTGTCCTGTAACTTTGCATCTGCGTCATCTGACCACTTCCGTATTGACCGAGTCACTGGTGCTTCCTGCTTTAGTTTTATCTTGTAAGCAGGAATCGGGAGGATATAATTATGGTCAGATTTTCCCAATGGAGAGCGAGGGAGAGCTTTGTACACGTCTCTGTGTGTGGAGTAAAGGTGGTCTAGAGTTTTTTTCCCTCTTGTTGCACATGTGACATGCTGGTAGAAATGAGGTGAAACGGATTTAAGTTTCACTGCATTAATGTCCCGGGCCACTAGGAGCGCCGCCTCTGGATGAGCATTTTCTTGTTTGCTTACGGCTTTATACAGTTGGTTGAGTGCAGTCTTAGTGCCTGCATCGGTCTGTGGTGGTAAATAGACAGCTACGAAAAATATAGATGCTAAACTCTCTTGGTAAATAGTGTGATTTACATTTTATCGTGAGATACTCTACCTCAGATGAGCAAAACCTTGAGTTCCTTAATATTTGATTTCACACACCAGCTGTTATTGACCAAAAGACACAGACCGCCACCCTTTGTCTTACCGGAGGCAGCTTTTTTATCTTGCCTATGCAGCATAAACCCAGCCAACTGTATATTATCCATGTCGTCGTTCAGCCACGACTCAGTGAAACATAAGATATTACAGTTTTTAATGTCCGGTTGGTAGGTTGATAGTCTTGAACGGAGCTCGTCCAGTTTATTCTCCAGTGATTGCACGTTGGCCAATAGGATGGATGGTAGAGGCGGGTTACCTACTCGCCAAGGCACCCGGACCTCTGTCCCCTGTATCGACATCTTCTCTTCATGCGAATGACAGGGATTTCCTTCATGTCCGGCTCGTTAAAGAAAAAAAAATAATCTATGTCCAGTTCGAGGTGAGTAAATCGGTGTTCCAGAAGCTGTTTTCGGTCAAAAGACAGTAGCAGAAACATTATGTACAAAATAAGTTACAAACAACGTGAAAAAAAAAATTTGCAATTGGTTAGGAGCCAGTAAAACGGCAGCCATCTTTTCCGGCACAGCAGAGTGACTAACAGTGTATTCCCTCTTCCTGTAGAAACTGTTGTCCGTGGTTGAATACAACGGTAGAGTGATAACACAGGATACTCCTCTTCTTCCCGTAGAAACTGGAGGAGGAGAAGGGAAAGAAAGAGCAGGAACGGCAAGAGATCGATAAGGACAGGAGGGAGAGGGACAAAGAGAGGGAGCGAGAGAGGGAGCGCCGGGACCGCGAGAGGGAGAAGGAGAGAGAGAAGGAGAAGGAACGAAACGACAACAACAACAAGGAGAGAGAGCGGGACCGGGATCGAGAACGCATCGATCGGGACCGTGAACGGACGAGGGAGAGGGAGAGGGGAGACAGAGGAGAGAGGGAGCGCGTGAAGGAGAGGAGTCGAGAAGTCAGCATAGACCGCAGTAGATCCAGGTTGGTACGAGGTTAACGCTGAAACAGGTTGGTATGAGGTTAACGCTGAAACAGGTTGGTATGAGGTTAATGCTGAAACAGGTTGGTATGAGGTTAACGCTGAAACAGGTTGGTATGAGGTTAACGCTGAAACAGGTTGGTATGAGGTTAACGCTGAACCAGGTTGGTATGAGGTTAACGCTGAAACAGGTTGGTATGAGGTTAACGCTGAAACAGGTTGGTATGAGGTTAACGCTGAAACAGGTTGGTATGAGGTTAACGCTGAAACAGGTTGGTATGAGGTTAACGCTGAAACAGGTTGGTATGAGGTTAACGCTGAAACAGGTTGGTATGAGGTTAACGCTGAAACAGGTTGGTATGAGGTTAATGCTGAAACAGGTTGGTATGAGGTTAACGCTGAAACAGGTTGGTATGAGGTTAACGCTGAAACAGGTTGGTATGAGGTTAACGCTGAAACAGGTTGGTATGAGGTTAACGCTGAAACAGGTTGGTATGAGGTTAACGCTGAAACAGGTTGTTATGAGGTTAACGCTGAAACAGGTTGGTATGAGGTTAACGCAGATTCAGGTTGGTATGAGGTTAACGCTGAAACAGGTTGGTATGAGGTTAACGCAGATTCAGGTTGGTATGAGGTTAACGCTGAAACAGGTTGGTATGAGGTTAACGCAGATTCAGGTTGGTATGAGGTTAAAGCTGAAACAGGTTGGTATGAGGTTAATGCTGAAACAGGTTGGTATGAGGTTAACGCTGAAACAGGTTGGTATGAGGTTTAACGCTGAAACAGGTTGGTATGAGGTTAACGCTGAAATAGGTTGGTATGAGGTTAATGCTGAAACAGGTTGGTATGAGGTTAACGCTGAAACAGGTTGGTATGAGGTTAACGCTGAAACAGGTTGGTATGAGGTTAACGCTGAAACAGGTTGGTATGAGGTTAACGCTGAAACAGGTTGGTATGAGGTTAACGCTGAAACAGGTTGGTATGAGGTTAACGCTGAAACAGGTTGGTATGAGGTTAACGCTGAAACAGGTTGGTATGAGGTTAACGCTGCATGACTGACTGGCCTCCCCCCTCTCCCTCCCCCGTCTCCCTCCCAGGGGTAGTGTTATACAAACATCTGGGCCTGTAAAGCATCTCCGAGTAGTCAGAGTAGGAGTGCTGATCTAGGATCAGTGTTGCCTTTTAGATCATAATGAATAAGATTATATGGACAGATCCTAGATCAGAATGAATAAGACTATATGGACAGATCCTAGATCAGAATGAATAAGACTATATGGACAGATCCTAGATCAGAATGAATAAGACTATATGGACAGATCCTAGATCAGAATGAATAAGACTGTATGGACAGATCCTAGATCAGCACTCTTGTTCTGAAACACTTAAGTGGCGAGTGTTTGAACTCACGTCTCTTCCTGTAGAGAACGGAGCCGCGATGAGAAGAAACACGACCGCGAGGAGGATCAGGAGGAGGCGTACGAACGCAGGAAACTGGAGAGGAAGATGAGGGACAAGGAGACTGCCTACCAGGAAGTATGTTTGACATGTAGTCCCATGTTTGACGAGGTTTAAAGCCTGAATTTATACCCTACGCAAGTACACAACACAAGAACTACATTAGCTACGGAAGAATGGTAAATCCTGTGTAGCTGCACAAGTCCACAAACTTGGGCATCCTTGTAACGCAACAGGTCTGTTTGTATGTTTGTTTGTATGTTTGTTTGTATTTTATTTATTTCACCTTTATTTAATTAGTTATTTTATATATTTCACCTTTATTTAACCAGGAAGGCTAGTTGAGAACACCTTTATTTAACCAGGTAGGCCAGTTGAGAACAACTTCTAATTTACAGTTGCGACCTGGCCAAGATAAAGCAAAGCAGTTCGACACAAACAACAACACAGAGTTACACATGGAGTAAAACAAACATACAGTCAATAATACAGTAGAAACAAGTTTATATACGATGTGAGCAAATGAGGTGAGATAAGGGAGGTAAAGGCAAAAAAAGGCCATGGTGGCAAAGTAAATACAATATAGCAAGTAAAACAATAGAAATGTATGTTTGTATGCAGGATTGTTTGTATGTACACTACTGATCTAAAAGTTTGGGGTCACTTGGAAATGTTCTTGTTTTTGAAAGAAAAGCACATCTTTTTTTTTTTTGTCCATTTTTAAAATAACATAAAATTGATCAGAAATACAGTGTAGGCATTGTTAATGTTGTAAATTACTATTGTAGCTGGAAACGGCAGATTTATTATGGAATATCAGTCCTGTGTTCCAATGGAACGTTGTATTAGCAAATTAATCCAAGTTTATAATTTTATAAGGCTAATTGATCATTAGAAAACCATTCACAGCCAGTCTGACTACTCTTTCTCTCAGGCCTAAGGCACTTAGTATATGTGTCCCAAATGACACCCTATTCTCTATATAGTGCACCACAGTATTTTGCAATGGTTTTCTAGTGCACTACTTTTGTCCTGAGCCCGAAGGGCCCTGGTGCACTGTGTAGGGTGTCTTTTGGGACTCGGGCACTGTGTTCATACTGGCTCTGTCGTAAGAAAACTCAATATAACACCTGTCTATGTGTATGTACATTATGAAAAGATGCTGATTGGCTGAAACAGCGTTCTATCTGTGTGTTTTATATCAGGCCTGTTTTGATTCAGGGATGCTGATTGGCTAAAAACAGCGTTCTATCTGTGTGTTTTATATCAGGCCTGTTTTGATTCAGGGATGCTGATTGGCTAAAAAACAGCGTTCTATCTGTGTGTTTTTATATCAGGCCTGTTTTGATTCAGGGATGCTGATTGGCTGTTGCTCCTCTTGTTTCAGCGTCTGAAGAACTGGGAGATGAGAGAGAGGAAGAAGACTCGGGACTACGACAAAGAGAACCAACGAGAGGACGAGAGACGGCGTGAGATGGTAGTAGACATCCGGGGCCTGATTGGGCCCGCGGGTGATTTTCTTTGCCTTGGTGTCTATTTATTATTTTAAATGTCTATTTATTTATTGTTGGGCAAAAAAAACTGAAAACACCAGCAAATCAGCTCCAAGTGATTTAGTTGTTAATCTGTTCCAAGCTATTCCCACGCATAATATAATGTATAATAGATGTATGAAATGTAATGTAGTGTGTGTGTGTGTGTGTGTGTGTGTGTGATCATATAGAAATGTAAGCAAGTTTTGAAATGATTCTGTTTTAGTCAAGTAATTGTTTGGGTTTCTTGCGGTCTACTAATTATGTGTAATGATGTTCCGGCCCCCTGACCATCCACTAAACAAAAGATCGTCCTGTGGCTGAATCTAGTTGTTGAAAATCTGTCGTTCTGCCACTGAACAAGGCAGTTAACCCACTGTTCCCCGGGCGCCGACGACGTGGATGTCGATAATGGCAGCCCCCCGCACCTCTCTGATTCAGAGGGGTTGGGTTAAATGCGGAAGACACATTTCAGTTGAATGCATTCAGTTGTACAACTGACTAGGTTGACAGGTGTAGTTAATACAGGTAATGAGTGGAGAACAAGAGGGATTCTTAATGAAAAACAACCCCTTTTCCCAGATGCAGTTAACATTTTAAACGTTTAAAATTTTAAACGTTTTAACGTTTTAAAAAATATATATATATTTTAAAAAATATATATTTTTATTTTATTTTTGTGTCAAATTGCCAATTGTCAACCGATCCCTTAAAGGATTAATTGACATATACACAAACATAACAATAATTCACTGTGGTAATTCAATGATCATTCTTCTTCTAATGTTCTCTGCATTGCGCATCGCATAAGAGTGAAAAAATGTAAGGTAAAATATCAATACATAATATTAAATAAGTTTATCCAAACAATAATTATATCCCTAGAGCAGTACAATAATGTACATACATACAATACTGGTGAAAAGTTTTAGAACACCTACTCATTCAAGGATTTTTCTTTATTTTGACTATTTTCTACATTGTAGAATAATAGTGAAGACATCAAAACATATGAAATAACACATATGGAATCATGTAGTAACCAAAAAAAGTGTTAAACAAATCAAAATTATATTTTATATTTGAGATTCTTCAAATAGCCACCCTTTTGCCTTGATGACAGCTTTGCACACTCTTGGCATTATCTCAACCAGCTTCACCTGGAATGGTTTTCCAACGGTCTTGAAGGAGTTCCCACATATGCTGAGCACTTGTTGGCTGCTTTTCCTTCACTCTGCGGTCCGACTCATCCCAAACCATCTCAATTGGGTTGAGGCCAGGTGATTGTGGAGGCCAGGTCATCTGATGCAGCACTCCATCACTCTCCTCCTTGGTAAAATAGCCCTTACACAACCTGGAGGTGTGTTGGGTCATCGTGCTGTTGAAAAACAAATGATAGTCCCACTAAGTCCAAACCAGGCGGGATGGCGTATCGCTGCAGAATACTGTGATAGCAATACTGGATAAGTGTGCCTTGAATTCCAATTAAATCACAGACAGTGTCACCAGCTAAGCACCCCCACACCATCACACCACCTCCTCCATGCTTCACAGTGGGAAATACACACGCGGAGATCATCCGTTCACCCACACTGCGTCTCACAAAGACATGGCGGTTGGAACCAAAAAATCTCCAATTTGGACTCATCATACCAAAGGACAGATTTCCACCGATTTTTAACACTTTTTTTGGTTACTACATGATTCCATAATTGTTATTTCATAGTTTTGATGTCTTCACTAGTATTCTACAATGTAGAAAGAAACAAATAAATCCTGGAATGAGTAGGTATTCTATGTACATATAAATACAGAAGACATTTGAACCCAGTCTGGCACGAAGAGAAGATTCATATGGGAGACAAGCCTTTACACCATCTATAATATTAGCCGTTTGAATGCGTCATTTACCTCATGGAAGCTAAATGTATGCAATCATTTGTTCTTCTTCAGACCAAAGAAGGCAAGCGCCTGAAAGAGTTCCTGGAAGATTATGACGATGACAAAGACGACCTGAAATACTACAGGTGAGGACACACCTTTTATAACACAGACGACCTGAAATACTACAGGTGAGGACACACCTTTTATAACACAGAGATGACCTGATATACTACAGGTGAGGACACACCTTTTATAACACAGAGACGACCTGAAATACTACAGGTGAGGACACACCTTTATAACACAGAGATGACCTGATATACTACAGGTGAGGACACACCTTTTATAACACAGAGATGACCTGATATACT
Source organism: Oncorhynchus mykiss (assembly GCF_057628025.1). Taxonomy (NCBI): domain Eukaryota; kingdom Metazoa; phylum Chordata; class Actinopteri; order Salmoniformes; family Salmonidae; genus Oncorhynchus; species Oncorhynchus mykiss. Next base: position 89,326,429 of record NC_143046.1, read on the forward strand.
ACAGGTGAGGACACACCTTTTATAACACAGAGACGACCTGAAATACTACAGGTGAGGACACACCTTTATAACACAGAGATGACCTGATATACTACAGGTGAGGACACACCTTTTATAACACAGAGATGACCTGATATACTACAGGTGAGGACACACCTTTTATAACACAGAGATTACCTGAAATACTACAGGTGAGGACACACCTTTATAACACAGAGATGACCTGATATACTACAGGTGAGGACACACCTTTATAACACAGAGATGACCTGATATACTACAGGTGAGGACACACCTTTTATAACACAGAGATGACCTGATATACTACAGGTGAGGACACACCTTTTATAACACAGAGACGACCTGAAATACTACAGGTGAGGACACACCTTTATAACACAGAGATTACCTGATATACTACAGGTGAGGACACACCTTTTATAACACAGAGATGACCTGATATACTACAGGTGAGGACACACCTTTTATAACACAGAGATTACCTGAAATACTACAGGTGAGGACACACCTTTATAACACAGAGATGACCTGATATACTACAGGTGAGGACACACCTTTTATAACACAGAGATGACCTGATATACTACAGGTGAGGACACACCTTTTATAACACAGAGATGACCTGAAATACTACAGGTGAGGACACACCTTTATAACACAGAGATGACCTGATATACTACAGGTGAGGACATACCTTTTATAACACAATTGTCCTTGTTGGGGACCTAATATTAACCCCTACATTGTTAGCGCAATTGCTAACTAGCGTGTTAAGCGCAATGACTGAAGGTCTAAGCTAACTGCTAGCAGATACCATAGACTTTCAGTCATTGCGCTAACGCTGGTAGGCATTTGGCTCGTGAAAGTAACTCCAACTTCCTTTATGCTGGATGCAGAAATGGTATCCATCAGTTTATCTCTCTCTGGGGAAGTAGATAAAGGGCCTCATCTCTCTCTCTGAGGAAGTAGGGCCAAAATCCTGAAGTATCCTTTCATGCTGTATGACTGACCGGCCTTCCTCTCTCTCCCTCCAGGGGTAGTGCTTTACAGAAGCGTCTGAGAGACCGTGAGAAGGAGACGGAGCTGGATGAGAGAGACAGGAAGCGGGAGAAGGAGGAGCATGATCAGATCAGACAGAGACTGTTAGCTGAGGGACACCCAGACCCTGAGGCCGAGCTGCAGAGGGTATGTCTGGCCGTCTGTCTGGCTCTATTGCTGTCTGTCTGGAACGTCTGTATGGCCATCTGTCTGTCTGGCTGACCGTCTGGCTCTATTGCTGTTTGTCTGTCTCTGTCTGTCAACTCTGTGTTGTTATTGTTCAAGTTCAGGTTGTACCTTCCAGTTTCCAACCATTTCCTCCCTCCTGAACACAACCCTGCCGTCTGTCAGCTGGCTAACTGGCACATCAACAGACATGAGCAATGTGCATTGTACCCTGTCAAATAGGGACAATGAACATGAATCAACATGAATCAACATGAATCAACATGAATCAACATGAATCGACAATGCACATATTTTTCATATATTTTTATTTTAGTGTGTTGACTTTTTTTGTATAAATGCACTTTTAAATACATTTGATTTGAATCCAAGATGGAGGAGGAGGCAGAGCGGAGGCGGCAGCCCCCAGTGAAGCCGGTGCCAGAGGAGGAGGTGCAGCAGGAGAAACCAAACCGGGACAGGGAGCACCGGGAGAGGGAGCACCGGGAGAGGGAGCACCGAGAGAGGGAGCACCACAGGGACAGGAGAGGAGCAGACAGGCCTTCTCTCCAGCACCTTCAACCCCAATCAGACGATGACTTGGAGGAAGGGGAGGAGCTTGATGATTGTGACCGGGAGGACTCATCAGATGCCAGGCCAAACCCAAACCTGAAGCCCACGATGCGGCCAATAACATCGGCCCCCTCGGTGTCGTCGGGCAGCGGCGGCGCCACACCCAACTCCCCCGGCAACGAGTCTCCGTGCGGCATCATCATCCCTCATGAAAATTCTCCTGAAGCCCGGCCCACTGAAGAACAGCATCCCAAGATTGGCCTCAGCCTCAAACTGGGTGAGTTAAAACTAGATTGAACTAGTTAGAACAAGATTGGCCTCAGCCTCAAACTGAGTGAATTAAAACTAGATTGAACTAGTTAGAACAAGATTGGCCTCAGCCTCAAACTGGGTGAGTTAAAACTAGATTGAACTAGTTAGAACAAGATTGGCCTCAGCCTCAAACTGGGTGAGTTAAAACTAGATTGAACTAGTTAGAACAAGATTGGCCTCAGCCTCAAACTGGGTGAGTTAAAACTAGATTGAACTAGTTAGAACAAGATTGGCCTCAGCCTCAAACTGGGTGAGTTAAAACTAGATTGAACTAGTTAGAACAAGATTGGCCTCAGCCTCAAACTGGGTGAGTTAAAACTAGATTGAACTAGTTAGAACAAGATTGGCCTCAGCCTCAAACTGGGTGAGTTAAAACTAGATTGAACTAGTTAGAACAAGATTGGCCTCAGCCTCAAACTGGGTGAATTAAAACTAGATTGAACTAGTTAGAACAAGATTGGCCTCAGCCTCAAACTGGGTGAGTTAAAACTAGATTGAACTAGTTAGAACAAGATTGGCCTCAGCCTCAAACTGGTTAAATCGTCATCGTTGTCTCTCAGTCTAACGTGCTGACCACACCGCTCGCGTAACAAAATAAAAGTAAGCATACGCGTTATTTCAATCATTGCACCCACACTGCTGACGGCAACGAGCGTCTGCGTAGCAAAATAGGACAAATTAGCTAGCGACAGCAAGCTAGCTAAATAGGACAAATTAGCTAGTGACAGCAAGCTAGCTAAATAGGACAAATTAGCTAGCGACTGCAAGCTAGCTAAATAGGACGAAGTAGCTAGCGACTGCAAGCTAGCTAAACAGGACGAAGTAGCTAGCGACTGCAAGCTAGCTAAACAGGACGAAATAGCTAGCGACTGCAAGCTAGCTAAACAGGACGAAGTAGCTAGCGACTGCAAGCTAGCTAAACAGGACGAAGTAGCTAGCGACTGCAAGCTAGCTAAACAGGACGAATTAGCTAGCGACTGCAAGCTAGCTCGCTAAATGTCCATTGATGTTTAATGCTTTTCGACCTGTCCCCAAATTAATATAGTTGGTTCAGAGTTGGTTTTGATATTTCAACATGCGTGTGATGGAATACACGCGCTCCCGGTCTAGTCAGTGTATGACCCTCTAGCTTTGACCCTCAAATCTCTATAACCCACTGTAACCCACCAACCCGTCTCTCTCTCTCCGTCCCCTCTATAACCCGTCTCTCTCTCTCTCTCCGTCCCCTCTATAACCCGTCTCTCTCTCTCTCTCTCTCCGTCCCCTCTATAACCCGTCTCTCTCTCTCTCTCTCTCCGTCCCCTCTATAACCCGTCTCTCTCTCTCTCTCCGTCCCCTCTATAACCCGTCTCTCTCTCGTCCCCTCTATAACCCGTCTCTCTCTCTCCGTCCCCTCTATAACCTGTCTCTCTCTCCGTCCCCTCTATAACCCGTCTCTCTCTCTCTCTCTCCGTCCCCTCTATAACCCGTCTCTCTCTCCGTCCCCTCTATAACCCGTCGCTCTCTCTCCGTCCCCTCTATAACCTGTCTCTCTCTCTCCGTCCCCACTATAACCCGTCTCTCTCTCTCCGTCCCCACTATAACCCGTCTCTCTCTCTCTCTCCATCCCCACTATAACCCGTCTCTCTCTCTCTCCGTCCCCACTATAACCCGTCTCTCTCTCTCCGTCCCCACTATAACCTGTCTTTCTCTCTCTCTCCGTCCCCACTATAACCCGTCTCTCTCTCCGTCCCCACTATAACCTGTCTTTCTCTCTCTCTCCGTCCCCACTATAACCCGTCTCTTTCTCCGTCCCCACTATAACCCGTCTCTCTCTCCGTCCCCACTTTAACCCGTCTCTCTCTCTCCGTCCCCACTATAACCCGTCTCTCTCTCTCCATCCCCTCTATAACCTGTCTCTCTCTCCGTCCCCTCTATAACCCGTCTCTCTCTCTCTCCGTCCCCTCTATAACCTGTCTCTCTCTCTCCGTCCCCTATATAACCCGTCTCTCTCTCCGTCCCCTCTATAACCTGTCTCTCTCTCCGTCCCCTCTATAACCTGTCTCTCTCTCCGTCCCCTCTATAACCCGTCTCTCTCTCCGTCCCTTCTATAACCCGTCTCTCTCTCTCGCTCTCTCTCTCTCTCTCTCCGTCCCCTCTAACCTGTCTCTCTCTCTGTCCCCTCTATAACCCGTCTCTCTCTCTCCGTCCCCTCTATAACCTGTCTCTCTCTCTCCGTCCCCTCTATAACCCGTCTCTCTCTCCGTCCCCTCTATAACCTGTCTCTCTCTCCGTCCCCTCTATAACCTGTCTCTCTCTCCGTCCCCTCTATAACCCGTCTCTCTCTCCGTCCCTTCTATAACCTGTCTCTCTCTCTCTCCGTCCCCACTATAACCCGTCTCTCTCTCTCCGTCCCCTCTATAACCCGTCTCTCTCTCTCCGTCCCCTCTATAACCCGTCTCTCTCTCTCCGTCCCCTATAACCCGCCTCTCTCTCTCTCCCCGTCCCCTCTATAACCCGTCTCTCTCTCCGTCCCCTATAACCCGTCTCTCTCTCCGTCCCCTATAACCCGTCTCTCTCTCTCCGTCCCCTATAACCCGTCTCTCTCTCTCTGTCCCCTCTATAACCCGTCTCTCTCTCTCCGTCCCCTCTATAACCTGTCTCTCTCTCTCCGTCCCCTCTATAACCCGTCTCTCTCTCCGTCCCCTCTATAACCTGTCTCTCTCTCCGTCCCCTCTATAACCTGTCTCTCTCTCCGTCCCCTCTATAACCCGTCTCTCTCTCCGTCCCTTCTATAACCTGTCTCTCTCTCTCTCCGTCCCCACTATAACCCGTCTCTCTCTCTCCGTCCCCTCTATAACCCGTCTCTCTCTCTCCGTCCCCTCTATAACCCGTCTCTCTCTCTCCGTCCCCTATAACCCGCCTCTCTCTCTCTCCCCGTCCCCTCTATAACCCGTCTCTCTCTCCGTCCCCTATAACCCGTCTCTCTCTCCGTCCCCTATAACCCGTCTCTCTCTCTCCGTCCCCTATAACCCGTCTCTCTCTCTCTCTTTCCCCTCTATAACCCGTCTCTCTCTCCGTCCCCTATAACCCGTCTCTCTCTCTCCGTCCCCTATAACCCGTCTCTCTTTCCGTCCCCTCTATAACCCGTCTCTCTCTCTCTCTCCGTCCCCTATCTAACGCGTCTCTCTCTCTCTCCGTCTCCAGGCGCCAGCCCCAACCATCAGATCCACACTGGGAGTAAACGTAAGAAGCTGGCCAACGTCGACAGCGTCTTCAACAAGTTCGGCGAGGAGGAGGCCGACGAGGCGCCTCGTAAACGTAAGCTGGTTCCGCTGGACTACGGCGAGGATGATAAGAGCTTGGGTCTGGACGGGGCAGAGGTACCCGGAGGGAAGGGAGGACAAAACACAGAGGAGAAACGGAAACACATCAGGAGTCTCATTGAGAAGATCCCTACGGCCAGACCGGATCTGTTTAACTACCCTCTGGACTGGACTGCTGTGGACTCGGTAAGGAGGAGGAGGATTTTTAAAAATTGAACCTTTATTTAACTAGGCAAGTCAGTTAAAGAACAAATTCTTATTTTCAATGACGGCCTAGGAACAGCGGGTTAACTGCGTTGTTCAGGAGCAGAACGACAGATTTGTACCTTGTCGGCTCGGGGATTTGAACTTGCAGCCTTTCGGTTACTAGTCCAACGCTCTAACCACTAGGCTACCCTGATGATGATGATGATGATGAGGCAGGTCGGCCCCAGAGCTCTGGTTGGTAATAACGTGACGATTACAGCGTTAAGGAGTGATTCAAACATCCCGTAGGGTTCACACACACTGACAAGTCCCAAGGGTCCTGCTCCTCTGTGGACAACCTAATCTACTCTTGACATATTTGGTCAACTGGAAATTGAAAAGCGATGTGGGAAGAACTAGTAATTCTCTGTAAATCACCGGATGTCTGAAACCTCTTGTTCTTCTTCCTGTCTCAGACTCTGATGGAGCGCCGCATCAGGCCCTGGATCAACAAGAAGATTATAGAGTACATCGGAGAGGAGGAAGCTACGCTAGTGGACTTTGTCTGTTCGAAGGTGAGTCGGTAACTGATTGAGTGGGAGAGAGAATGATTTGTCTGAGGAAGGATGACATCTTACCTTGTAAGAAGGTTGTAGACAAGGTATGACTGCAACCCAAGGCGTTCGTTTAGTTCACACGTACGTGGGGGGGGGCATTTATGGCACAAATCCAATGTACCTTTCCCACTGAGTGTACAAAACATTAGGAACACCTAACGTCGGGGCGTGGACTCTACAACGTGTCGAAAGCGTTCCGCAGAAATGCTGGCCCATGTTGACCGGATGTTCTTTGGGTGGGTTGATCATTCTCGATGATACACACAGGAAAATAACTGTTGAGTGGGGAAAAACCCAGCAGCGTTGCAGTTCTTGACACAAACCGGTGCGCCTTGGCACCTACTACCAAACCCCATTCAAAGTCACAAATATTTTGTCTTCCCCGTTCACCCTCTGAATGGCACACGAACACAACCCATGTCTCAATTTGTCTCAAGGCTTAAACATGACATCAATAAGGAATCATATCTTTCACCTGGTTAGTTTATGTCATGGAAAGAGCATGTTCCTAATATTTTGTACACTCAGTGTATGTTTGTCAATGGGTGAACTACTCCTTTACCTTAAAGCTTGCCGTTATAATGCATTGATGGGACACTATGTTTTTCCACTGTAGTCTTCTATTCTTCACATTGTCCACGGAGGTAGCGATGGGACACGGTCGGGGGTAGCGATGGGACACGGTCGGGGGTAGCGATGGGACACGGTCGGAGGTAGCGATGGGACACGGGTCGGGGGTAGCGATGGGACACGGGGGTAGCGATGGGACACGGTCGGGGGTAGCGATAGGACACGGGGGGTAGCGATGGGACACGGGGGTAGCGATGGGACACGGGGGTAGCGATGGGACACGGGGGTAGCGATGGGACACGGGGGTAGCGATGGGACACGGGGGTAGCGATGGGACACGGGGGTAGCGATGGGACACGGGGGTAGCGATGGGACACGGAGGTAGCGATGGGACACGGAGGTAGCGATGGGACACGGGGGTAGCGATGGGACACGGAGGTAGCGATGGGACACGGAGGTAGCGATGGGACACGGTCGGGGGTAGCGATGGTAGCGATGGGACACGGGGGTAGCGATGGTAGCGATGGGACACGGGGGTAGCGATGGGACACAGAGGTAGCGATGGGACACGGTCGGGGGTAGCGATGGTAGCGATGGGACACGGGGGTAGCGATGGGACACGGTCGGGGGTAGCGATGGGACACGGTCGGGGGTTGCGATGGGACACGGTCGGGGGTAGCGATGGGACACGGTCGGGGGTAGCGATGGGACACGGTCGGGGGTAGCGATGGGACACGGTCGGGGGTAGCGATGGGACACGGTCGGAGGTAGCGATGGGACACGGTCCGAGGTAGCGATGGGACGCGGTCGGGGGTAGCGATGGGACGCGGTCGGGGGTAGCGATGGGACGCGGTCGGAGGTAGCGATGGGACGCGGTCGGAGGTAGCGATGGGACGCGGTCGGCGGTAGCGATGGGACGCGGTCGGGGGTAGCGATGGGACGCGGTCGGGGGTAGCGATGGGACGCGGTCGGGGGTAGCGATGGGACGCGGTCGGGGGTAGCGAATGGACACGGTCGGGGGTAGCGAATGGACACGGTCGGGGGTAGCGATGGGACACGGTCGGGGGTAGCGAATGGACACGGTCGGCGGTAGCGATGGGACACGGTCGGGGGTAGCGAATGGACACGGTCGGGGGTAGCGATGGGACACGGTCGGGGGTAGCGAATGGACACGGTCGGCGGTAGCGATGGGACACGGTCGGGGGTAGCGAATGGACACGGTCGGGGGTAGCGAATGGACACGGTCGGGGGTAGCGATGGGACACGGTCGGGGGTAGCGAATGGACACGGTCGGGGGCAGCGAATGGACACGGTCGGGGGTAGCGATGGGACACGGTCGGAGGTAGCGATGGGGCACGGTCGGAGGTAGCGATGGGACACGTTCTGGGGTAGCGATGGGACACGGTCGGGGGTAGCGATGGGACACGGTCGGGGGTAGCGATGGGACACGGTCGGGGGTAGCGATGGGACACGGTCGGGGGTAGCGATGGGACACGGTCTGGGGGTTGCGATGGGACACGGTCGGGGGTAGCGATGGGACACGGTCGGGGGTTGCGATGGGACACGGTCGGGGGTAGCGATGGGACACGGTCGGGGGTAGCGATGGGACACGGTCGGGGGTAGCGATGGGACACGGTCGGGGGTAGCGATGGGACACGGTCGGGGGTAGCGATGGGACACGGTCGGGGGTAGCGATGGGACACGGTCGGGGTTAGCGATGGGACACGGTCTGGGGTTGCGATGGGACACGGTCGGGGGTAGCGGTCGGGGGTAGCGATGGGACACGGTCGGGGGTAGCGTTGGGACACGGTCGGGGGTAGCGATGGGGCACGGTCGGGGGTAGCGATGGGACACGGTCGGGGGTAGCGATGGGACACGGTCGGGGGTAGCGATGGGACACGGTCGGGGGTAGCGATGGGACACGGTCGGGGGTAGCGATGGGACACGGTCGGGGGTAGCGATGGGACACGGTCGGGGGTAGCGATGGGACACGGTCGGGGGTAGCGATGGGGCACGGTCGGGGGTAGCGATGGGACACGGTCGAGGGTAGCGATGGGACACGGTCGGGGGTAGCGATGGGACACGGTCGGGGGTAGCGATGGGACACGGTCGGGGGTAGCGATGGTGCACGGTCGGGGGTAGCGATGGGACACGGTCGGGGGTAGCGATGGGACACGGTCGGGGGTAGCGATGGGACACGGTCGGGGGTAGCGATGGGACACGGAGGTGGTATTGAGGACCCATTGTCTCTGGCGTATTCCCTGCAGTAGGCTTTGTGAGTGTTGTCTTCCACGGTGTTTCACCAGCTTCTTGTCTCCTCAGGTGATGTCTCACGGCACACCGCAGGGGATCTTGGATGATGTTGCCATGGTGAGTTAAATAATAGATCATGATTTTAAAACGTGGTCATAGAAAAACAATCTTATAGGCTTAACCAGTTTACGGTTCATATGTTATCAAATGTAAGCCAACATTTGAGTTCGTTCTAAATCTTAAGTTTGTTCTCGTCAACAGTGCAGTAGACCTAACAGGTGTTAGAACGTGTGTTATTAAGAGAGGAGACCCACTAACTGATGTTTTGTACCTGCAGGTTCTGGACGAGGAGGCAGAGGTGTTCATAGTTAAAATGTGGAGGCTGTTGATCTACGAAACGGAGGCCAAGAAGATTGGTCTGGGGAAATGAAGACTAGTACTACTACAGTACTACTATCTAGTACTACTACAGTACTACTATCTAGTACTACTACAGTACCACTGTTGTGAGGGACAGTTTTTTTTTTTTTTTTTCCTCCTCCGGCTCTCAAGTCTCTTTATTTCTCTTGACTGATCACACGGACACCTCTCACTCACTAGGGTGTTGAGACTATGAGCATGGGCCTATTACCAGTCCCCAACCCCCCCCTCTAGTCCCCCAACCCCCTCTACCGCTCCCCCCCAAAAGATCTCTTTTAAATGAGTATAAACTTCCCTGAGTCAATACATGTTAGAAACACCTTTTGGCTGTGCTATACAGCTGTGTCTTTCTGGGTAAGTCTCTTAAGAGCTTTTCACACCTCGATTGTACAATATTTTGCCGTTTATTCTTTTTTTAAAAATCTTCAAACTCTGTCAAGTTGATTTGTTGATCATTGCTAGACAACCATTTTCAAGTCTTGCCATAGATGTTCAAGCCAATTTGAAGTCAAACCTGTAACTAGGCCACTCAGGAACATTCAATGTCGTCTTGGTAAGCGACTCCAGTGTAGATTTGGCCTTGTGTTTTTGGTTACTGTCCTGCTGAAAGGTGAATTTGTTTCCCAGTGTCTGTTGGAAAGCAGACTGAACCAGGTTTTCCTCTGGGATTTTGCCTGTGCTAAGCTCTAGTCCGCTTCTTTTTATCCTGAAAAACTCCCACATTGAGTACCACTCTTCATATTCTCAAGCATGGCAGTGCCTGCATCATGTTATCGGTATGCTTGTCATTGGCAAGGCTGTGTTGGATTTGCCCCAAGCATAACACTTTGTAGTCAGGACAAAAAGTTAATTTTTGCAGTCTTACTTAAGTGCCTTGTTGCAAACAGGATGCGTGTAAAGGAATATTTTTATTCTGTGCAGGCTTCCTTCTTTTCACTCTTGTCATTTAGGTTAGTATTGTGGAATAACTACAATGTTGTTGATCCATCCTCAGTTGTCTCCCATCACAGCCGTTAAACTCTGTAAACTGTTTTAAAGTCACCATTGACCTCCATGGTGAAATCCCTGAGCGGTTTCCTTCCTCTCCGGCAACTGAGTTAGGAAGGGACGCCTGTATCTTTGTAGTGACTGGGTGTATTGATACACCATCCAAAGCCTAAATTAATAACTTCACCATGCTCAAAGGGATCTTCAATGTCTGCTGTTTTTAGTTTTAACACATCTACCCATCTGTTGAAAAACCTCCCTGGTCTTTGTGGTTAAATCTTTGCTTGAAATCCACTACTCGATTGAGGGACCTTACAGATAATTGCGTGTGGGGGGTACAGAGTTGAGGTAGCCATTTAAAAAAAAATAATAATGTAAACAATTTTATTGAACACGGAAATAGTCCATGCAAATGATTATGCGTTTTTTGTACTTATTTAGGCTTGCCATAACAAAGAGGTTGAAGACGTGTTGATTCAAGACAACTTTAAATTCATTAATAAAAAAACAAAACAATTTTTTTTTTTTTAATTCACTTTGACATGATGGGATATTGTATGTAGATCAATGGCACAAAATCTCAGTTGAATCCATTTTAAATTAAGGCTGTAACACAACAAATTGTGGGAGGGGGGGGGGGGGGATCAAGGTCTGTGAATACTTTCTGAAGGCACTGGTCTAATCTCTGTACTATCTGCTGGAGGATTTGCTCCACTGTGGGATCTAATGATAAAATAAAAGAAGCTTCTTTTTATATATATATATTTTTTAAATGAAGTGTTCAATTTATCTTAAAATTTGAACATGTGGAAATGTGATGTCACAACTGGATGCAATTATTTTGTTTTCTGTTTTCCGATGAAGGATAGTAGGAGTGAGAGAGGATCGTTTTGGGGGGAGAGGATAGTAGGAGTGAGAGAGGATCGTTTTGGGGGGAGAGGATAGTAGGAGTGAGAGAGGATCGCTTTGGGGGGAGAGGATAGTAGGAGTGAGAGAGGATCGCTTTGGGGGGAGAGGGTAGTTTCAGGAGTGAGAGAGGATCGTTTTGGGGGGAGAGGATAGTAGGAGTGAGAGAGGATCGTTTTGGGGGGAGAGGATAGTAGGAGTGAGAGAGGATCGTTTTGGGGGGAGAGGATAGTAGGAGTGAGAGAGGATCGTTTTGGGGGGAGAGGATAGTAGGAGTGAGAGAGGATCGCTTTGGGGGGAGAGGATAGTAGGAGTGAGAGAGGATCGCTTTGGGGGGAGAGGATAGTAGGAGTGAGAGAGGATTGTTTTGGGGGAGAGGATAGTAGGAGTGAGAGAGGATCGTTTTGGGGGAGAGGATAGTAGGAGTGAGAGAGGATCGTTTTGGGGGAGAGGATAGTAGGAGTGAGAGAGGATCGTTTTGGGGGGAGAGGATAGTAGGAGTGAGAGAGGATCGTTTTGGGGGGAGAGGATAGTAGGAGTGAGAGAGGATCGTTTGGGGGGAGAGGATAGTAGGAGTGAGAGAGGATCGTTTTGGGGGGAGAGGATAGTAGGAGTGAGAGAGGATCGTTTTGGGGGGAGAGGATAGTAGGAGTGAGAGAGGATCGTTTTGGGGGGAGAGGATAGTAGGAGTGAGAGAGGATCGCTTTGGGGGGAGAGGATAGTAGGAGTGAGAGAGGATCGTTTTGGGGGGAGAGGATAGTAGGAGTGAGAGAGGATCGCTTTGGGGGGAGAGGATAGTAGGAGTGAGAGAGGATCGTTTTGGGGGGAGAGGATAGTAGGAGTGAGAGAGGATCGCTTTGGGGGGAGAGGATAGTAGGAGTGAGAGAGGATCGTTTTGGGGGGAGAGGGTAGTAGGAGTGAGAGGATCGTTTTGGGGGGAGAGGGTAGTAGGAGTGAGAGAGGATCGTTTTGGGGGGAGAGGGTAGTAGGAGTGAGAGAGGATCGTTTTGGGGGGAGAGGATAGTAGGAGTGAGAGAGGATCGTTTTGGGGGGAGAGGATTGTAGGAGTGAGAGAGGATCGTTTTGGGGGGAGAGGATAGTAGGAGTGAGAGGATCGCTTTGGGGGGAGAGGATAGTAGGAGTGAGAGAGGATCGCTTTGGGGGGAGAGGGTAGTAGGAGTGAGAGAGGATCGTTTTGGGGGGAGAGGGTAGTAGGAGTGAGAGAGGATCGCTTTGGGGGAGAGGATAGTAGGAGTGAGAGAGGATCGCTTTGGGGGGAGAGGATAGTAGGAGTGAGAGAGGATCGCTTTGGGGGGAGAGGGTAGTAGGAGTGAGAGAGGATCGTTTTGGGGGGAGAGGGTAGTAGGAGTGAGAGAGGATCGCTTTGGGGGGAGAGGATAGTAGGAGTGAGAGAGGATCGCTTTGGGGGGGAGAGGATCGTTTTGGGGGGAGAGGATAGTAGGAGTGAGAGAGGATCGCTTTGGGGGGAGAGGGTAGTAGGAGTGAGAGAGGATCGTTTTGGGGGGAGAGGGTAGTAGGAGTGAGAGAGGATCGCTTTGGGGGGAGAGGATAGTAGGAGTGAGAGAGGATCGTTTTGGGGGGAGAGGGTAGTAGGAGTGAGAGAGGATCGTTTTGGGGGGAGAGGGTAGTAGGAGTGAGAGAATCGTTTTGGGGGGAGAGGGTAGTAGGAGTGAGAGAGGATCGCTTTGGGGGGAGAGGATAGTAGGAGTGAGAGAGGATCGCTTTGGGGGGAGAGGATAGTAGGAGTGAGAGAGGATCGCTTTGGGGGGGGAGAGGATCGTTTTGGGGGGAGAGGATAGTAGGAGTGAGAGAGGATCGCTTTGGGGGGAGAGGGTCGTTTCAGGAGTGAGAGAGGATCGTTTTGGGGGGAGAGGGTCGTTTCAGGAGTGAGAGGATCGCTTTGGGGGGAGAGGGTAGTTTCAGGAGTGAGAGAGGATCGTTTTGGGGGGAGAGGATAGTAGGAGTGAGAGAGGATCGCTTTGGGGGGAGAGGATAGTAGGAGTGAGAGAGGATCGTTTTGGGGGGAGAGGATAGTAGGAGTGAGAGAGGATCGTTTTGGGGGGAGAGGATAGTAGGAGTGAGAGAGGATCGTTTTGGGGGGAGAGGATAGTAGGAGTGAGAGAGGATCGTTTTGGGGGGAGAGGATAGTAGGAGTGAGAGAGGATCGCTTTGGGGGGAGAGGGTAGTTTCAGGAGTGAGAGAGGATTGTTTTGGGGGAGAGGATAGTAGGAGTGAGAGAGGATCGTTTTGGGGGGAGAGGATAGTAGGAGTGAGAGAGGATCGTTTTGGGGGAGAGGATAGTAGGAGTGAGAGAGGATCGTTTTGGGGGGAGAGGGTAGTAGGAGTGAGAGAGGATCGTTTTGGGGGGAGAGGGTAGTAGGAGTGAGAGAGGATCGCTTTGGGGGGAGAGGGTAGTTTCAGGAGTGAGAGAGGATCGTTTTGGGGGGAGAGGATAGTAGGAGTGAGAGAGGATCGTTTTGGGGGGAGAGGGTAGTAGGAGTGAGAGAGGATCGTTTTGGGGGGAGAGGATAGTAGGAGTGAGAGAGGATCGTTTTGGGGGGAGAGGGTAGTAGGAGTGAGAGGATCGTTTTGGGGGGAGAGGGTAGTAGGAGTGAGAGAGGATCGCTTTGGGGGGAGAGGGTAGTTTCAGGAGTGAGAGAGGATCGTTTTGGGGGGAGAGGATAGTAGGAGTGAGAGAGGATCGTTTTGGGGGGAGAGGATAGTAGGAGTGAGAGAGGATCGTTTTGGGGGGAGAGGATAGTAGGAGTGAGAGAGGATCGCTTTGGGGGGAGAGGATAGTAGGAGTGAGAGAGGATCGTTTTGGGGGGAGAGGATAGTAGGAGTGAGAGAGGATCGCTTTGGGGGGAGAGGATAGTAGGAGTGAGAGAGGATCGTTTTGGGGGGAGAGGATAGTAGGAGTGAGAGAGGATCGCTTTGGGGGGAGAGGATAGTAGGAGTGAGAGAGGATCGTTTTGGGGGGAGAGGATAGTAGGAGTGAGAGAGGATCGCTTTGGGGGGAGAGGATAGTAGGAGTGAGAGAGGATCGTTTTGGGGGGAGAGGGTAGTAGGAGTGAGAGGATCGTTTTGGGGGGAGAGGGTAGTAGGAGTGAGAGAGGATCGTTTTGGGGGGAGAGGGTAGTAGGAGTGAGAGAGGATCGTTTTGGGGGGAGAGGATAGTAGGAGTGAGAGAGGATCGTTTTGGGGGGAGAGGATTGTAGGAGTGAGAGAGGATCGTTTTGGGGGGAGAGGATAGTAGGAGTGAGAGGATCGCTTTGGGGGGAGAGGATAGTAGGAGTGAGAGAGGATCGCTTTGGGGGGAGAGGGTAGTAGGAGTGAGAGAGGATCGTTTTGGGGGGAGAGGATAGTAGGAGTGAGAGAGGATCGCTTTGGGGGGAGAGGATAGTAGGAGTGAGAGAGGATCGTTTTGGGGGGAGAGGATAGTAGGAGTGAGAGAGGATCGCTTTGGGGGGAGAGGATAGTAGGAGTGAGAGAGGATCGCTTTGGGGGGAGAGGATAGTAGGAGTGAGAGAGGATCGTTTTGGGGGGAGAGGATAGTAGGAGTGAGAGAGGATCGTTTTGGGGGGAGAGGATAGTAGGAGTGAGAGAGGATCGTTTTGGGGGGAGAGGATAGTAGGAGTGAGAGAGGATCGTTTTGGGGGGAGAGGATAGTAGGAGTGAGAGAGGATCGTTTTGGGGGGAGAGGATAGTAGGAGTGAGAGAGGATCGTTTTGGGGGGAGAGGATAGTAGGAGTGAGAGAGGATCGTTTTGGGGGGAGAGGGTCGTTTCAGGAGTGAGAGAGGATCGCTTTGGGGGGAGAGGATAGTAGGAGTGAGAGAGGATCGTTTTGGGGGGAGAGGATAGTAGGAGTGAGAGAGGATCGTTTTGGGGGGAGAGGATAGCAGGAGTGAGAGGATTGTTTTGGGGGGAGAGGGTCGTTTCAGGAGTGAGAGAGGATCGCTTTGGGGGGAGAGGGTCGTTTCAGGAGTGAGAAAGGATCGATTTGGGGGTAGAGGGACGTTTCAGGAGTGAGAGATGATCGTTTTGGGGGGAGAGGGTCGTTTCAGGAGTGAGAGAGGATCGTTTTGGGGGGAGAGGGTCGTTTCAGGAGTGAGAAAGGATCGATTTGGGGGTAGAGGGACGTTTCAGGAGTGAGAGATGATCGTTTTGGGGGGAGAGGGTCGTTTCAGGAGTGAGAGAGGATCGTTTTGGGGGGAGAGGGTCGTTTCAGGAGTGAGAGATGATCGTTTTGGGGGGAGAGGGTCGTTTCAGGAGTGAGAGATGATCGTTTTGGGGGGAGAGGGTCGTTTCAGGAGTGAGAGAGGATCGTTTTGGGGGGAGAGGGTCGTTTCAGGAGTGAGAGAGGATCGTTTTGGGGGGGGAGAGGGTAGTTTCAGGAGTGAGAGAGGGAGAGAAAATATGTTTATTTATTCCAAGAAAAGATTTACCACCATTTTGGCTTTATAACAATCAGCTGAAATGTTTTTATACTTGTAAATAATTGTTTTTTTGCATGTAAACAGTCAAGTCGGTGACGAAAAGGAATCAGAATGTTTCATGTGTTTACGTGGAATACAGTACCAGTCAATAGTTTGGACACACCTACTCATTAAAGGGTTTTTCTTTATTTGTACTATTTTGTACAATGTAGAATAATAGTGAAGACATCAAAACTATGAAGTAACACATATGGAATCATGTAGTAACCAAAAAAGTGTTAAACAAATCAAAATATATTTTATGTTTTAGATTCTTCAAAGTAGCCACCCTTTTCCTTGATGACAGCTTTGCACACTCTTGGCATTATCTCAACCAGCTTCACCTGGAATGGTTTTCCAACGGTCTTGGAGTTCCCACATATGCTGAGCACTTGTTGGCTGCTTTTCCTTCACTCTGCGGTCCAACTCATCCCAAACCATCTCAACTGGGTTGAGGTCAGGTGATTGTGGAGGCCAGGTCATCTGATGCAGCACTCCATCACTCTCCTTCTTGGTCAAATATCCCTTACACAGCCTGGTGGTGTGTTGGGTCATTGTCATGTTGAAAAACAAATGATAGTCCCACTAAGCCCAAACCAGATGGGAATGGCGCAACGTTTCAGAATGCTGTGGTAGCCATGCTGGTTAAGTGTGCGTTGATTTCTAAATTAATCACAGACAGTGTCATCAGCAAAGCAGCCCAACACCATCACACCTCCTCCTCCATGCTTCACGGTGGGAAATACACATGCAGAGAACATTCGTTCACCCCCACGGCATCTCACAAAGACACGGCGGTTGGAACCAAAAATCTCCAATTTGGACTCCAGACCAAAGGACAGATTTCCACCGGTCTAATGTACGTTGCTCGTGTTTCTTGGCCCAAGCAAGTCTCTTCTTCTGATTGGCTCAAACGCATTAAGGAGGAAAGAAATTGCACAAATTAACTTTTAAAACAAGGCACACCTGTTTATTGAAATGCATTCCAGGTGACTACCTCAAGAAGCTGGTTGAGAGTAGAGGTCGACCGATTAATCGGAATGGCCGATTAATTAAGGCCGATTTCAAGTTTTCATAACAATCGGAAGTCGGTATTTTTGGGCGCCGATTTGCCATTTTTTTTATTATTATTATTTATTTTGTATACCTTTTATTTAACCAGGCAAGTCAGTTAAGAACACATTTTTATTTTCAATGGCGGCCTAGGAACGGTGGGTTAACTGCCTTGTTCAGGGGCAGAACGACAGATTTTCACCTTGTCGGCTCGGGGGATCCAATCTTGCAACCTTAGAGTTAACTAGTCCAACGCAATAACAACCTGCCTCTCTCGTTGCACTTCACAAGGAGACTGCCTGTTACGCGAATGCAGTAAGCCAAGGTAAGTTGCTAGCTAGCATTAAACTTATCTTATAAAAAAACAATCAATCATAATCACTAGTTAACTACACATGGTTGAGGATATTACTAGATATTATCTAGCGTGTCCTGCGTTGCATATAATCTGACTGAGCATACAAGTATCTGACTGAGTGGTGGTAGGCAGAAGCAGGCGCGTGAACATTCATTCAATGCTTGTGCGTCAAGCATTGCGCTGTTTATGACTTCAAGCCTATCAACTCGAGATGAGGCTGGTGTAACCGAAGTGAAATGGCTAGCTAGTTAGCGCGCGCTAATAGCATTTCAAATGTCACTCGCTCTGAGTATTCTAGTAGTTGTTCCCCTTGCTCTGCATGGGTAACGCTGCTTCGATGGTAGCTGTTGTCGTTGTGTTGCTGGTTCGAGCCCAGGGAGGAGAGGGACGGAAGCTATACTGTTACACTGGCAATACTAAAGTGCCTATAAGAACATCCAATAGTCAAAGGTTAATGAAATACAAATGGTATAGAGAGAAATAGTCCTATAATTCCTATAATAACTACAACCTAAAACTTATTACCTGGGAATATTGAAGACTCATGTTAAAAGGAACCACCAGCTTTCATATGTTCTCATGTTCTGAGCAAGGAACTGAAACGTTAGCTTTCTTACATGGCACATATTGCACTTTTGCTTTCTTCTCCAACACTTTGTTTTTGCATTACTTAAACCAAATTAGAACATGTTTCATTATTTACTTGAGGCTAAATTGATTTTATTGATGTATTATATATAAGTTAAAATAAGTGTTCCTTCAGTATTGTTGTAATTGTCACTATTACAAACAAATAAATAAATAATCGTCCGATTTAATTGGTATCGGCTTTTTTTGTATCGGTATCGGCGTTGAAAAATCATAATCGAAGATTCTCAAATATAAAATATATTTTTGATGTAACACTTATTTTGGTTACTACATGATTTCATGTGTTATTTCATAGTTTTGATGTCTTCAAAAAACATTTGACTGGTGCTGTATGTTAAGAGGCACGATCAGCAGAGCCAACGTGATTTAACGCTCAGATCCCAACTGGAGGGATCCCTGGCAGTCAGTGATGAGGAAGTCACATGACCTCAGAAACTGAGGAAGAGGGTACAAAGGGAAGATCTCAATTGCATACTCCCCTCTCCACATCTCCTTCTTCTCAAAACCCATTGGAGGAGAAGGTCAGAGGGGAGGGATCTCTGGCTTTCTCATCTAATGGATTTTTAGAAGGGGAGAGAGGACGTGCAGAGTATGAAATTGAGATCTTCCCAAAGAGTTCAATATTCTCCTAGGACACATTGGCAGTAAGCAAATCGGACGTTCCACTCAAAACCGCTAGAGGGCTTACTAAACCTGAGACTGGTGTAGTAGTACTCATAACCACTAGAGGACTTACTAAACCTGAGACTGGTGGTACTACCATTCATAACCACGAGAGGTCAGGCTAAACCTGAGACTGGTGTAGTACCACTCATAACCACTAGAGGTCATACTAAACCTGAGACTGGTGTAGTAGCACTCATAATCACTAGAGGTCATACTAAACCTGAGACTGGTGGTACTACCACTCATAACCACTAGAGGTCATACTAAACCTGAGACTGGTGTAATAGCACTCATAATCACTAGAGGTCATACTAAACCTGAGACTGGTGGTACTACCACTCACAACCACTAGAGGTCATACTTAACCTGAGACTGGTGTAGTAAATCAAATCAAAAGTATTTATATATAGCCCTTCGTACATCAGCTGATATCTCAAAGTGCTGTACAGAAACCCAGCTTAAAACCCCAAACAGCAAGCAATGCAGGTGTAGAAGCAAGGTGGCTAGGAAAAACTCCCTAGAAAGGCCAGAACCTAGGAAGAAACCTAGAGAGGAACCAGGCTATGTGGGGTGGCCAGTCCTCTTCTGGCTGCGCCGGGTGGAGATTATAACAAAACATGGTCAAGATGTTCAAATGTTCATAAATGACCAGCATGGTCCAATAATAATAAGGCAGAACAGTTGAAACTGGAGCAGCAGCACGGCCAGGTGGACTGGGGACAGCAAGGAGTCATCATGTCAGGTAGTCCTGAGGCATGGTCCTAGGGCTCAGGTCCTCCGAGAGAGAGAAAGAAAGAGAGAATTAGAGAGAGCACACTTAAGTTCACACAGGACACCGAATAGGACAGGAGAAGTACTCCAGATATAACAAACTGACCCTAGCCCCTGACACATAAACTACTGCAGCATAAATACTGGAGGCTGAGACAGGAGGGGTCAGGAGACACTGTGGCCCCATCCGAGGACACCCCCGGACAGGGCCAAACAGGAAGGATATAACCCCACCCACTTTGCCAAAGCACAGCCCCCACACCACTAGAGGGATATCTTCAACCACCAACTTACCATCCTGAGACAAGGCCGAGTATAGCCCACAAAGATCTCCGCCACGGCACAACCCAAGGGGGGGCGCCAACCCAGATAGTACCACTCATAACCACTAGAGGTCATGCTAAACCTGAGACAGTGTGAACTCCCACCTCAGTGTGACTTGTAGATGGGGTTTTAGAATGTGGTGACACCTGTATTTTCCTCTCAAATCATTTGTTCAGGAACCAGTCATGAAGTCGCCCCACTCTTCCTCACAATGCTTCAATGGACGTGTAAATTTAAACCCTCCAGTAGATCACTGGTTGTAATCTCTCCTCAGGGTCCCCAGACATCTATATACTATAACACTAGTCTAGTTTAACCCTCCATTAGATCAATGGTTGTAATCTCTCCTCAGGGTCCCCTGATGTCTATATGCTATAACACTAGTCTAGTTTAACCCTCCAGTAGATCACTGGTTGTAATCTCTCCTCAGGGTCCCCAGACATCTATATACTATAACACTAGTCTAGTTTAACTCTCCATTAGATCACTGGTTGTAATCTCTCCTCAGGGTCCCCAGACATCTATATACTATAACACTAGTCTAGTTTAACCCTCCATTAGATAACTGGTTGTAATCTCTCCTCAGGGTCCCCAGACATCTATATACTATAACACTAGTCTAGTTTAACCCTCCATTAGATCACTGGTTGTAATCTCTCCTCAGGGTCCCCAGACATCTATATACTATAACACTAGTCTAGTTTAACCCTCCATTAGTTAACTGGTTCTAACCTCTCCTCAGGGTCCCCTGATGTCTATATACTATAACACTAGTCTAGTTTAACCCTCCATTAGTTAACTGGTTGTAATCTCTCCTCAGGGTCCCCTGATGTCTATATACTATAACACTAGTCTAGTTTAACCCTCTATTAGATCACTGGTTGTAATCTCTCCTCAGGGTCCCCAGACATCTATATACTATAACACTAGTCTAGTTTAACCCTCTATTAGATCACTGGTTGTAACCTCTCCTCAGGGTCCCCAGACATCTATATACTATAACACTAGTCTAGTTTAACCCTCTATTAGATCACTGGTTGTAACCTCTCCTCAGGGTCCCCAGACATCTATATACTATAACACTAGTCTAGTTTAACCCTCCATTAGATCACTGGTTGTAATCTCTCCTCAGGGTCCCCAGACATCTATATACTATAACTCTAGTCTAGTTTAACCCTCCATTAGATCACTGGTTGTAATCTCTCCTCAGGGTCCCCAGACATCTATATACTATAACTCTAGTCTAGTTTAACCCTCCATTAGATCACTGGTTGTAATCTCTCCTCAGGGTCCCCAGACATCTATATACTATAACTCTAGTCTAGTTTAACCCTCCATTAGATCACTGGTTGTAATCTCTCCTCAGGGTCCCCTGATGTCTATATACTATAACACTAGTCTAGTTTAACCCTCCATTAGATCACTGGTTGTAACCTCTCCTCAGGGTCCCCAGACATCTATATACTATAACACTAGTCTAGTTTAACCCTCCATTAGATCACTGGTTGTAATCTCTTCCCAGGGTCCCCTGATGTCTATATACTATAACACTAGTCTAGTTTAAACCTCCATTAGTTTACTGGTTGTAACCTCTCCTCAGGGTCCCCAGACATCTATATACTATAACACTAGTCTAGTTTAACCCTCCATTAGATCACTGGTTGTAATCTCTCCTCAGGGTCCCCAGACATCTATATACTATAACACTAGTCTAGTTTAACCCTCCATTAGACAACATAACACTAATCCGTAAGGGTGATTGAGATCCTAAATGTGAAGGTATGAAGTATTCGCCTTCATCCCAAATGGCACCAAATTCCCTTTATAGTGGACCAGGACCTATAGGTAATATAGTGGACCAGGACCTATAGGGAATATAGTGGACCAGGACCTATAGGGAATATAGTGGACCAGGACCTATAGGGAATATAGTGGACCAGGACCTATAGGGAATATAGTGGACCAGGACCTATAGGGAATATAGTGGACCAGGACCTATAGGGAATATAGTGGACCAGGACCTATGGGGAATATAGTGGACCAGGACCTATAGGGAATATAGTGGACCAGGACCTATAGGGAATATAGTGGACCAGGACCTATAGGGAATATAGTGGACCAGGACCTATAGGGAATATAGTGGACCAGGACCTATAGGGAATATAGTGGACCAGGACCTATAGGGAATATAGTGGACCAGGACCTATAGGGAATATAGTGGACCAGGACCTATAGGGAATATAGTGGACCAGGACCTATAGGGAATATAGTGGACCAGGACCTATAGGGAATATAGTGGACCAGGACCTATGGGGAATATAGTGGACCAGGACCTATAGGGAATATAGTGGACCAGGACCTATAGGGAATATAGTGGACCAGGACCTATAGGGAATATAGTGGACCAGGACCTATAGGGAATATAGTGGACCAGGTCCTATAGGGAATATAGTGCCCTATAGTGGACCAGGACCTATAGGGAATATAGTGGACCAGGACCTATAGGGAATATAGTGGACCAGGACCTATAGGGAATATAGTGGACCAGTACCTATAGGGAATATAGTGCCCTATAGTGGACCAGGGCCTATAGGGAATATAGTGGACCAGGACCTATAGGGAATACAGTGGACCAGGACCTATAGGGAATATAGTGGACCAGGACCTATAGGGAATATAGTGGACCAGGACCTATAGGGAATATAGTGGACCAGGACCTATAGGGAATATAGTGGACCAGGACCTATAGGGAATATAGTGGACCAGGACCTATAGGGAATATAGTGGCCCAGGACCTATAGGGAATATAGTGCCCTATAGTGGACCAGGACCTATAGGGAATATAGTGGACCAGGACCTATAGGGAATATAGTGGACCAGGACCTATAGGGAATATAGTGGACCAGGACCTATAGGGAATATAGTGGACCAGGACCTATAGGGAATATAGTGGACCAGGACCTATAGGGAATGTAGTGGACCAGGACCTATAGGGAATATAGTGGACCAGGACCTATAGGTAATATAGTGGACCAGGACCTATAGGGAATATAGTGGCCCAGGACCTATTGGGAATATAGTGGATCAGGACCTATAGGGAATATAGTGGACCAGGACCTATAGGGAATATAGTGGACCAGGACCTATAGGTAATATAGTGGACCAGGACCTATAGGGAATATAGTGGACCAGGACCTATAGGGAATATAGTGGACCAGGACCTATAGGGAATATAGTGGACCAGGACCTATAGGGAATATAGTGGACCAGGACCTATAGGGAATATAGTGGACCAGGACCTATAGGGAATATAGTGGACCAGGACCTATAGGGAATATAGTGGACCAGGACCTATGGGGAATATAGTGGACCAGGACCTATAGGGAATATAGTGGACCAGGACCTATGGGGAATATAGTGGACCAGGACCTATAGGGAATATAGTGGACCAGGACCTATAGGGAATATAGTGGACCAGGACCTATAGGGAATATAGTGGACCAGGACCTATGGGGAATATAGTGGCCCAGGACCTATAGGGAATATAGTGGACCAGGACCTATAGGGAATGTAGTGGACCAGGACCTATAGGGAATATAGTGGACCAGGTCCTATAGGGAATATAGTAGACCAGGACCTATAGGGAATATAGTGGACCAGGACCTATAGGGAATACAGTGGACCAGGACCTATAGGGAATATAGTGGACCAGGACCTATAGGGAATATAGTGGACCAGGACCTATAGGGAATATAGTGGACCAGGACCTATAGGGAATATAGTGCCCTATAGTGGACCAGGACCTATAGGGAATATAGTGGACCAGGACCTATAGGGAATATAGTGGACCAGGACCTATAGGGAATATAGTGGACCAGGACCTATAGGGAATGTAGTGGACCAGGACCTATAGGGAATATAGTGGACCAGGACCTATAGGTAATATAGTGGACCAGGACCTATAGGGAATATAGTGGCCCAGGACCTATAGGGAATATAGTGCCCTATAGTGGACCAGGACCTATAGGGAATATAGTGGACCAGGACCTATAGGGAATATAGTGGACCAGGACCTATAGGTAATATAGTGGCCCAGGACCTATAGGGAATATAGTGGACCAGGACCTATAGGGAATATAGTGGCCCAGGACCTATAGAGAATATAGTGGACCAGGACCTACAGGGAATATAGTGGACCAGGACCTATAGGGAATATAGTGGACCAGGACCTATAGGGAATATAGTGGACCAGGACCTATAGGGAATATAGTGGACCAGGACCTATAGGGAATATAGTGGACCAGGACCTATAGGGAATATAGTGGACCAGGACCTATGGGGAATATAGTGGACCAGGACCTATAGGGAATATAGTGGACCAGGACCTATAGGGAATATAGTGGACCAGGACCTATAGGGAATATAGTGGACCAGGACCTATAGGGAATATAGTGGACCAGGACCTATAGGGAATATAGTGGACCAGGACCTATAGGCAATATAGTGGACCAGGACCTATAGGGAATATAGTGGACCAGGACCTATAGGGAATATAGTGGACCAGGACCTATAGGCAATATAGTGGACCAGGACCTATAGGGAATATAGTGGACCAGGACCTATAGGGAATATAGTGGACCAGGACCTATAGGGAATAGAGTGGACCAGGTCCTATAGGGAATATAGTGGACCAGGACCTATAGGCAATATAGTGGACCAGGACCTATAGGGAATATAGTGGACCAGGACCTATAGGGAATATAGTGGACCAGGACCTATAGGGAATATAGTGGACCAGAACCTATAGGGAATATAGTGGACCAGGACCTATAGGGAATAGAGTGGACCAGGTCCTATAGGGAATATAGTGGACCAGGACCTATAGGGAATATAGTGGACCAGGACCTATAGGGAATATAGTGGACCAGGTCCTATAGGGAATATAGTGGACCAGGACCTATAGGGAATATAGTGGACCAGGTCCTATAGGGAATATAGTGGACCAGGACCTACAGGGAATATAGTGGACCAGGTCTGGACCACTGTAGAGGGGTTACCCACAGTACCCACAGTATGACAGATCAGACACGGTTCTGTACAAAAACCCACCAACACAATCAAACATTAAGACTCATTAAGGCACCAAGAGACAGATTGTCACAGCTCCACACCATCATTAATACTCATTAATGTACCAAGAGACAGATTGGCACAGCTCCTCACCATCATTAAGACTCATTAATGCACCAAGATACAGATTGTCACAGCTCCACACCATCATTAAGACTCATTAATGCACCAAGAGACAGATTGTCACAGCTCCACAGCTATTAGTCATCAGAGATGGAGCTATAGGACTCTATTACAGTCATCAGAGATGGAGCTATAGGACTCTATTACAGTCATCAGAGATGGAGCTATAGGACTCTCTATTACAGCCATCAGAGATGGAGCTGTAGGACTCTATTACAGTCATCAGAGATGGAGCTATAGGACTCTCTATTACAGCCATCAGAGATGGAGCAAAATGACTCTATTACAGTCATCAGAAATGGAGCTATAGGACTCTCTATTACAGTCATCAGAGATGGAGCTATAGGACTCTATTACAGTCATCAGAGATGGAGCTATATGACTCTATTACAGTCATCAGAGATGGAGCTATAGGACTCTATTACAGTCATCAGAGATGGAGCTATAGAAACCTCTTCCACAACACTACATGGAAAAGTAGAATGAACATCAAAACATTGTAGAAGAGAGACTACACTACTTGTCATTTCTTTACAACAGGTTGAACAAACAGCTGTGTGTGTGACGGTGACAACATGTGACTCAGAAAGGTCTCTGGGCCTTGTTATGCCAGTTGACATAGAAATGGAACATCATCTGTGGCTGTTGTGTTTGAGGAGAGGAGAGGAGAGGAGAGGAGAGGAGAGGAGAGGAGATTGCAAAGCTGCAGGTGTGTGTTGCACAGTGTGGGTTGGGTAAGGTTGTGGTGAGATGGAAGGCTGTTTCTCAGCATCCTGCCTGTGCTTCAGCGCGTTCTCGCTCCGTCACCACATCCTCTCCTCGGCTGTCTCTCTCTCTCTCTCTCTCTCTACCTCCGCCTCCACCCCTGCAGAGCTGCAAGGCTCAGTTTCACAACAACCACTAACACACACCACCCCCACTCTTCTATGCGATGGGAGCATCAATTTCCTGTTATAAGGTAGAAATACAGCTATGTGATAATCACCACACTGTTTCTCTCCCAGACCATAAATGTATTTAGTAAAAAGGACAATTTATAACTTATATACAGCCATTAAACTTGCAGACGTCAACTGAAAGTGTTGAACTGCTGTGAATGTAGCCTGAAACTTCCTTTTGACTCAGAGGGAAATATGATCTGAGCCAGATAAACCCTATCTGGGTCAGATATAACTTTTCCACTTGAGTGTATAGGCCATGAGACCCACGATGCACTGCAGCGCTGCAGAGCATCATGGAAACGTCCTCTCTGTGTGGGCAGGAAGTGGTGAGTTTCTCAGAAACAGGTGTGACACAGACACACAACAGAATGAAAATAACTGCAAGAAAACATCCTCTGTTCATGGGAAGGATGAAGCTACTGTTGAAATCACAACTGTGTAGAGAGTTTCTGCTCCAACGAGCTTTGAGTAAATCAACCATCTTGTGATGGATTCAATTATATACATTTGTTCATTTGATAAAGAGTGTGTATTATTGTCAATTGAAATTATATACATTTGTTAATTTGACAGAGTTTTTATTTTCAGATTAAATTATATACATTTGTTAATTTGACAGTGTCTATTGTCAGATTAAATGATATAAATTTGTTAATTTGACAGTGTCTATTTTCAGATTAAATTATATACATTTGTTAATTTGACAGAGTTTTTATTTTCAGATGAAATATAAATTTGTTAATCTGACAAAGTGTCTATTGTCAGATTAAATGATAGACATTTGTTAATTTGACAGTCTATTATTGTCAGATTAAATTATATAAACTTGTTAATTTGACAGTCTATTGTTGTCAGATTGGTCATTGCCAAGCCCTTTCCATAAATTACGACATGAGTTCGGTTTCAACATCACTAACTTCTCTTAGCTGGAAATAAGTATCAGAGTCACAATCTGTCATTTACAACTTTATTACTGAGTAAAGAGAGAGTATATAGTAACAGTTTATGTTTTCCAGCTGATTGATATGCTAAAACTACACACAGGCAAACCAAGGGACAGATCAACATTTACTGGGGGGGGGGGGGGGGGGGTTGAAATTAGGGGCGGGTTGTCAACCTCTTTTTTTGGGGCACGGGAGTTTTTTTAATTACATTTGCTCTTCTGCTTGTATTTTCCTAATAAACTATGGTTTGACTTTTGATATTACCCTAATAAAGTTTAGAAACGTTTGTGAAGGTTTGTTATGAAGTGGCTATTATTAAGCTTTAGCTACTGCAGGTCTATGGTACGAAGGCAGCGCATCCCGGCGCTCCAACGGACTCTGACAGTTGGACTTGAGTTGAGGAAGACTGTTTCAGCAGAGCTCCAACGGACTCTGACAGTTGGACTTGAGTTGAGGAAGACTGTTTCAGCAGAGTTCCAACGGACTCTGACAATTGGACTTGAGTTGAGGAAGACTGTTTCAGCAGAGCTCCAACGGACTCTGACAGTTGGACTTGAGTTGAGGAAGACTGTTTCAGCAGAGCTCCAACGGACTCTGACAGTTGGACTTGAGTTGAGGAAGACTGTTTCAGCAGAGCTCCAACGGACTCCGACAGTTGGACTTGAGTTGAGGAAGACTGTTTCAGCAGAGCTCCAACGGACTCTGACAGTTGGACTTGAGTTGAGGAAGACTGTTTCAGCAGAGCTCCAACGGACTCTGACAGTTGGACTTGAGTTGAGGAAGACTGTTTCAGCAGAGCTCCAACGGACTCTGACAGTTGGACTTGAGTTGAGGAAGACTGTTTCAGCAGAGCTCCAACGGACTCTGACAGTTGGACTTGAGTTGAGGAAGACTTTCAGCAGAGCTCCAACGGACTCTGACAGTTGGACTTGAGTTGAGGAAGACTGTTTCAGCAGAGCTCCAACGGACTCTGACAGTTGACTTGAGTTGAGGAAGACTGTTTCAGCAGAGCTCCAACGGACTCTGACAGTTGGACCTGAGTTGAGGAAGACTGTTTCAGCAGAGCTCCAACGGACTCTGACAGTTGGACTTGAGTTGAGGAAGACTGTTTCAGCAGAGCTCCAACGGACTCTGACAGTTGGACTTGAGTTGAGGAAGACTGTTTCAGCAGAGCTCCAACGGACTCTGACAGTTGGACATGAGTTGAGGAAGACTTTCAGCAGAGCTCCAACGGACTCTGACAGTTGGATTTGAGTTGAGGAAGACTGTTTCAGCAGAGCTCCAACGGACTCTGACAGTTGGACTTGAGTTGAGGAAGACTGTTTCAGCAGAGCTCCAACGGACTCTGACAGTTGGATTTGAGTTGAGGAAGACTGTTTCAGCAGAGCTCCAACGGACTCTGACAGTTGGACTTGAGTTGAGGAAGACTTTCAGCAGAGCTCCAACGGACTCCGACAGTTGGACTTGAGTTGAGGAAGACTTTCAGCAGAGCTCCAACGGACTCTGACAGTTGGACTTGAGTTGAGGAAGACTGTTTCAGCAGCCCAACCAGAGTAACTCCTATAATCTAACAATATAATACTAATCTTTATACAAAATATTCAGATAGAAAATGTTTGAATTACCCTCCTTCTGTAAGTCTATGTCTGTATAGCAGATGCAGTAGCCATCTAACATAAGGAAACGCATGTGGGTGTCGTAGCTTGCCACGGGCAAATCTCTATCTCTCTGGAGTTATTCTGGCCTAAGCTTCTCTTCCTTTAAAGAGGCTACGTATATACACACTACCGTTCAAAAGTTTGTGGTCACTTAGAAATGTCCTTGTTTTTGAAAGAAAAGCACATTTATGTCCATTAAAATAACATCAAATTGATCAGAAATACAGTGTAGACATTGTTAATGTTGTAAATGACTATTGTAGCTGAAAACGGCTGATTTTTTAATGGAATATCTACATAGGCGTACAGAGGCCCATTATCAGCAACCATCACTCCTGTGTTCCAATGACACGTTGTGTTAACTAATCCAAGTTTATCATTTTAAAAGGCTAATTGATCAAAAGAAAACCCTTTTGCTATTGTGTTATCACAGCTGAAAACTGTTGTCCTGATTAAAGAAGCAACAAAACTGTCCTTCTTTAGACAAGTTGAGTATCTGGAGCATCAGCATTTGTGGGTTCGATTACAGACTCAAAACGGCCAGAAACAAATAGCTTTCTTCTGAAACTCGTCAGTCTATTCTTGTTCTGAGAAATGAAGGCTATTCCGTGTGAGTAATTGCCAAGAAACTGAAGATCTCGTACAACGCTGTGTACTACTCCCTTCACAGAACAGCGCAAACTGTGTGGGAGGCTCCGGTGCACAACTGAGCAAGAGGACAAGTATTTTAGAGTGTCTAGTTTGAGAAACAGACGCCTCACAAGTTCTCAACTGGCAGCTTCATTAAATAGTACCCGCAAAACACCAGTCTCAACGTCAACAGTGAAGAGGAGACTCCGGGATGCTAGCCTTCTAGGCAGAGTTCCTCTGTCCAGTCTCAACGTCAACAGTGAAGAGGCGACTCCGGGATGCTGGCCTTCTAGGCAGAGTTCCTCTGTCCAGTGTCTGTGTTCTTTTGCCCATCTTAATCTTTTATTTTTATTGGCCAGTCTGAGATATGGCTTTTCTTTGCAACTCTGCCTAGAAGGCCAGCATCCCGGAGTCGCCGCTTCACTGTTGACGTTGAGACTGGACAGAGAAACTCTGCCTAGAAGGCCAGCATCCCGGAGTCGCCTCTTCACTGTTGACGTTGAGACTGGTGTTTTGCAGGTACTACACAATGTGCTATTGGAACACAGGAGTGATGGCTGCTGATAATGGGCCTCTGTACGCCTATGTAGATTTTCCATTAAAACTCAGCCGTTTCCAGCTACAATAGTCATTTACAACATTAACAATGTCTACACTGTATTTCTGATCAAATTGATGTTATTTTAATGGACAAAAAAATGTCCTTTTCTTTCAAAAACAAGGACATTTCTAAGTGACCACAAACTTTTGAACGGTAGTGTATATATTAAAATGGTTATATCATACAGTAGACATTTAAGCCTTTGCATTCAATGCCCTGAAAAAATATCCCATTGCCCCAGGGCAGTGATTGGGGACACTGCCCTGTGTAGGGTGCCGTCTTTCGGATGGGACGTTAAACGGGTGTCCTGACTCTCTGAGGTCATTAAAGATCCCATGGCACTTATCGGAAGAGTTGGGGTGTTAACCCTGGTGTCCTGGTAAAATTCCAAATCTGGCCCTCAAACCATCACGGCCACCTAATAATCCCCAGTTTACAATTGTCTCATTCATCCCCCCCTCCTCTCCCCTGTAACTATTCCCCAGGTCGTTGCTGCAAATGAGAACGTGTTCTCAGTCAACATACCTGGTAAAATAACAGATAAATAATGAATTATTTTTATTAGGCTGTTTTTAAGGACATATAAATGTGGCTCATTTGGCCACATTATTCCTCGTTAATTGATCTGCGCCAGGTTGGATCTGAATGGATGTCCAATTTATCAAATGTTCGGTAAATTACAATCTTCCCATGTTGTCCGGCTCCAAACTTTACTGATGGAAACTCTGAAATGGCATATTGTTTTTATGAAGATTTTGAATTTTCTTATGATAATCTGTCGACCAATTAGATGAAAACCTAGAAGCTACAGACACCATAAAGACTCAAACACATCATGGTTCACCAGCAGCCCCAAACATCTAGTCTAGTGTCTGATTATGCTGAACATCATGGTTCCCCAGCAGCCCCAAACATCTAGTCTAGTGTCTGATTATGCTGCACATCATGGTTCCCCGGCAGCCCCAAACATCTAGTCTAGTGTCTGATTATGCTGCACATCATGGTTCCCCAGCAGCCCCAAACATCTAGTCTAGTGTCTGATTATGCTGCACATCATGGTTCCCCAGCAGCCCCAAACATCTAGTCTAGTGTCTGATTATGCTGAACATCATGGTTCCCCCCAGCAGCCCCAAACATCTAGTCTAGTGTCTGATTATGCTGCACATCATGGTGCCCCAGCAGCCCCAAACATTTAGTCTAGTGTCTGATTATGCTGCACATCATGGTTCCCCAGCAGCCCCAAACATTTAGTCTAGTGTCTGATTATGCTGAACATCACGGTTCCCCAGCAGCCCCAAACATCTAGTATAGTGTCTGATTATGCTGCACATAATGGTTCCCCAGCAGCCCCAAACATCTAGTATAGTGTCTGATTATGCTGCACATCATGGTTCACCAGCAGCCCCAAACATCTAGTCTAGTGTCTGATTATGCTGCACATCATGGTTCCCCAGCAGCCCCAAACATCTAGTCTAGTGTCTGATTATGCTGAACATCATGGTTCCCCCCAGCAGCCCCAAACATCTAATCTAGTGTCTGATTATGCTTCACATCATGGTTCCCCAGCAGCCCCAAACATCTAGTCTAGTGTATGATTATGCTGAACATCATGGTTCCCCTGCAGCCCCAAACATCTAGTATAGTGTCTGATTATTCTATATATATATATATATGTATTTGTTTTGTACAGACAAATAAAATCAATCAATCAATCCAAACTGTGCAGTGGCCAATTGATGAATGAAAAGAGACATTGTTCCAAAACACTAGAAAGTTTAATGACACTAGGAGATTGTCAAGCCAAGCCTTCAATACTGGGTAAGTCTACAAGACAGGGAGGGATGTATTTTCTGTTTGTTCAAAACACAAACCATGATATCGAAGTGCTCGAAGTTGGTTTGTTTTGTTAATTGGTTGTCAAACCTGTCGGTGGAAGATTCGTTGAATATATTTTATATAAATATGGCATCAAAATGTTGAAACTCTGATTTCCCCCTAGCTGATCATGGTCTGCCTCCGTCTCTGATCGTAATGTGATGAAACAGGCAGGGAGAGGGAGCTCGTCTGTGGTGGTCGGTAAACCCTCAACCTTCTGGCCCAAAGCCCTGCGTGGCATCAACTGTGCCAGAAAAGCAGACTGAAGTGGCAAAGTCAATATCCACGTTTATAAAAACAGGGTTGCTACAGTTCTTGTTATTTGTGGTCGTAAACATTATATTGAGTTAATTCTATGAGGGGGAGGGTCGTGACAATATTTAACTGTGGAGAGGTACATTTTGATCTGTCCCCTAATTATATACCGTTTATTATTCACAAATGAACATTTAGAAATTGGAAAGCAAAGTGTATTGATACATACTCTACTGTAATTACTGGAAAAACAAACAGACATTGATTTTGTAAGTTAATGGAAAGATTGGTTTGGCTGAATTTATTCAAATATACATTTAAATTGCAAGTTCATGTTCATAGGAGATTCTTAAAAGCACATCTTCACATAGACAGGGCAATAAAGAGATACTGGCAACAATAAGCACAATGGACAATACAATTATATGCAGGGGCAGACTGGGACCAGAAACCGGCCCAGGCATTTCTAACACACCTGCCCATGTTTTTCTTTAAGACCCTCTTTACTAGACAAATTATTATTATTTTGCTAAAAAAAAAAAGCCAATTTAGACAGGCCCACTGGGCTAAAGATGAATCGGTCCATCTGGCATTTGCCAGAATTGCCCATTTGCCAGTCCATTCTTGATCACATGGAAGAATCAACACCCATGCAGGACATCCTCCTTGGGCCACTTGTATTCCGTTAAATCTGTTTCTCTGAGGAGCCCTGCATGTGAAAAACAGACACAGAGATACAGGATGAAGACAGTATGGTGTCTGTATGGGAACACAGAGATACAGGATGAAGACAGTATGGTGTCTGTATGGAAACACAGAGATACAGGATAAAGACAGTATGGTGTCTGTATGGAAACACAGAGATACAGGATAAAGACAGTATGGTGTCTGTATGGAAACACAGAGATACAGGATAAAGACAGTATGGTGTCTGTATGGTGTCTGTATGGAAACACAGAGATACAGGATAAAGACAGTATGGTGTCTGTATGGAAACACAGAGATACAGGATAAAGACAGTATGGTGTCCACAGAAATAGAATCAAGGTTTTATTTATATGATGGTGTCAGGATCAAACCTTTATTAGCCCATAGCTAGCATGGTCCCAGATCTGTATGTGCTGTCTTGTCAACTCCTATGTTCATTACCTAGCCTGGTCCCAGATCTGTTTGTGTTGTCTTGTCAACTCCTATGGTCGTTAACTAGCCTGGTCCCAGATCTGTTTGTTCTGTCCTGCGTATCCCGCCTGCCTGTCATGTGACATCCCACTGGGCTCAAACTGATTGAATCAACGTCGTTTCAACGCTACTTGTCAACGTATTGTGACGTGGAATCTACGTAGAATATACTTTTTTTTAAAATTAAAGACTTAAACTGTTTTTGTTTGGGGGGGGTGGGGGGTGAAATTTAAATCACAGGATTGTGTCATTATGGTAAACTAATTTCAACATAAACAAAATATGTTGAATTTTGATCGATTTAAAACAATATCAGATATTCAAGGTCAGGGTCACTATCAGAAACAAAAACATTATACTGGGCAGCCCCTCCTACTGGAGAGTTCATCTGTCTTCCATCCCAGGTTTTAACCCAGTCACGCTTAGCTATGCTATTTTTCACTGATTATGACCTCTGTGCTATCGTGGGATGGATCGTTGAGAGATCTCCGCTTAAAATCAAAATAGAATCTCAAATGGCATTGATCATTTGTACCGTGTGCTATAATGTAACTCTCAACTGCAATCCAGCTCATGTGGTTGTTCTATTAGATGAAGCCCAGTGATAACACAAATCAGACACACTGGGAATTCAACTAACTTTTGGCTGTCTTTTTTGATTGGGTGAACATAAATTGTAATCTGATTGATCAACGTCTAAACCAAATATTTCCCAATTATCCACGTTGAAACGACGTGGTGTGCCCAGTGGGATCTGTTTGTGTGGTCACTGTCAACCTGACCATAGGAGTTGGCAAGACCGTACGAAACTGATCTGGGACTCCTTTAGCACAAGGCAGAGATAGAAGAGGAGAGAGATGGCTGTGTGATGAACCTTTATCATATTTGCAGCGAACTCACCTGGAACTTCCAAATCATAACCATGACGACCAGGCCATAGAAGGTACTCTTAGCGATGAAGATGCTGTAGGCCAGCTTGGCAGTCTGGGTGCTCTTCACATAGTAATCTGCAAGGACAATAATACATTCAAATTACCTTGATTAAGGTGGTATCAGATGATATTGTTAGCAGATCATCCATTGAGAAAAATACAGCACAACCAATGATCTAGGTTAGTGTTTCTTGGCCCTGGGATCCAACTAATGATCTAGGCCAGTGTTTCTGGGTCCTGGGGATCCAACCAATGATCTAGGCCAGTGTTCCTTGGTCCTGGGGATATAACCAATGATCTAGGCCAGTGTTTCCTGGTCCTAGGGATCCAACCAATGATCTAGGCCAGTGTTTCTGGGTCCTGGGGATCCAACCAATGATCTAGGCCAATGTTTCTTGATCCTGGGGATATGAAATATGACCCTTTGGGTCCATAACCCTAACCCATAACCTTAACCCTTAACTCTAACCCTAACCCCTAACCCCTAACCCTAATCCCTAACCCTAACCCTAACCCTAACACTAACCCCTAACCCTAACCCCTAACCCTAACCCTAACCCTAAGACCTAACCCTAACCCCTAAACCCTAACCCAGGACCAGGAAAATCCTGATATACACTGCAGGTCATCAGTACAGTATGTAGGTCATCAGTATGCAGGTCGTCAGTACAGTATGCAGGTCATCAGTACAGTATGCAGGTCATCAGTATGCAGGTCATTAGTATGCAGGTCATCAGTACAGTATGTAGGTCATCAGTACAGTATACAGGTCATCAGTACAGTATGCAGGTCATCAGTACAGTATGCAGGTCATCAGTATGCAGGTCGTCAGTACAGTATGCAGGTCATCAGTACAGTATGCAGGTCATCAGTACAGTATGCAGGTCATCAGTATGCAGGTCATTAGTATGCAGGTCATCAGTACAGTATGTAGGTCATCAGTACAGTGTACAGGTCATCAGTACAGTATGCAGGTCATCAGTATGCAGGTCATTAGTATGCAGGTCATCAGTACAGTATGTATGTCATCAGTACAGTATGCAGGTCATCAGTACAGTATGCAGGTCATCAGTATGCAGGTCATCAGTATGTAGGTCATCAGTATGCAGGTCATCAGTATGTAGGTCATCAGTTTGCAGGTCATCAGTATGCAGGTCATCAGTATGCAGGTCATCAGTACAGTATGCAGGTCATCAGTATGCAGGTAATCAGTATGCAGGTCATCAGTATGTAGGTCATCAGTATGCAGATCATCAGTATGTAGGTCATCAGTATGCAGGTCATCAGTATGCAGGTCATCAGTATGCAGGTCATCAGTATACAGGTCATCAGTACAGTATGCAGGTCATCAGTATGTAGGTCATCAGTATGCAGGTCATCAGTATGCAGGTCATCAGCATGTAGGTCATCAGTATGCAGGTCATCAGTATGTAGGTCATCAGTATGCAGGTCATCAGTACAGTATGCAGGTCATCAGTACAGTACGCAGGTCACCAGTACAGTATGCAGGTCATCAGTATGCAGGTCATCAGTATGCAGGTCATCAGTACAGTATGCAGGTCATCAGTACAGTACGCAGGTCACCAGTACAGTATGCAGGTCATCAGTATGCAGGTCATCAGTATGCAGGTCATCAGTACAGTATGCAGGTCATCAGTATGCAGGTCATCAGTACAGTATGCAGGTCATCAGTACAGTACGCAGGTCACCAGTACAGTATGCAGGTCATCAGTATGCAGGTCATCAGTATGTAGGTCATCAGTGCAGTATTCAGGTCATCAGTATGCAGGTCATCAGTATGCAGGTCATCAGTATGCAGGTCATCAGTACAGTATGCAGGTCATCAGTATGTAGGTCATCAGTATGTAGGTCTTCAGTGCAGTATGCAGGTCATCAGTATGCAGGTCATCAGTATGTTGGTCATCAGTATGCAGGTCATCAGTACAGTATGCAGGTCATCAGTACAGTATGCAGGTCATCAGAACAGTATGCAGGTCATCAGTACAGTATGCAGGTCATCAGTATGCAGGTCATCAGAACAGTATGTAGGTCATCAGTACAGTATGTAGGTCATCAGTACAGTATGTAGGTCATCAGTACAGTATGCAGGTCATCAGTATGCAGGTCATCAGTATGTAGGTCATCAGTACAGTATGCAGGTCATCAGTACAGTATGTAGGTCATCAGTACAGTATATAGGTCATCAGTACAGTATGCAGGTCATCAGTATGCAGGTCATCAGTACAGTATGCAGGTCGTCAGTATGCAGGTCATCAGTACAGTATGCAGGTCATCAGTACAGTATGCAGGTCATCAGTTTGCAGGTCATCAGTATACAGGTCATCAGTACAGTATGCAGGTCATCAGTATGCAGGTCATCAGTACAGTATGCAGGTCATCAGTACAGAATGCAGGTCATCAATACAGTATGCAGGTCATCAGTATGCAGGTCATCAGTACAGTATGCAGGTCATCAGTATGCAGGTCATCAGTACAGTATGCAGGTCATCAGTATGCAGGTCATCAGTACAGTATGCAGGTCATCAGTACAGTATGCAGGTCATCAGTATGCAGGTCATCAGTACAGTATGCAGGTCATCAGTACAGTATGCAGGTCATCAGTATGCAGGTCATCAGTATGCAGGTCATCAGTATGCAGGTCATCAGTACAGTATGCAGGTCATCAGTATGCAGGTCATCAGTACAGTATGCAGGTCATCAGTATGCAGGTCATCAGTACAGTATGCAGGTCATCAGTATGCAGGTCATCAGTATGCAGGTCATCAGTACAGTATGCAGGTCATCAGTATGCAGGTCATCAGTACAGTATGCAGGTCATCAGTATGCAGGTCATCAGTATGCAGGTCATCAGTACAGTATGCAGGTCATCAGTACAGTATGCAGGTCATCAGTACAGTATGCAGGTCATCAGTACAGTATGCAGGTCATCAGTATGCAGGTCATCAGTATGCTGGTCATCAGTACAGTATGCAGGTATAAAATGGGCACATTTACCTGTCGTTATCTCTCCCCCACTTTGACCTGAAAGAAACAAAGAAGGAGAGTTTCAGATGAGATTATACACCACGGTACCACTTAGACATTGGGGAATGCATTGGAGCTTCATAACTAGTGTACTAGTTCAGTCAAATCTCTTTCTTCTCAGAAACAGTGTTCATTGTTTTATTACCTTGGAGATCTCCACTAATGGTGTCATTAGTCACTCTTATATTGTCAGTCCCATCGTAAAAGCTGACAATGCAGGTGAATCTGTTCTCTGGTTTGTGCCATTCATTGGCTGGGACTCTCAGTCTGCTGGTGATACTGTATAAACCATCTTTATCCCACAAGGCCCTGTTGTCGGTCCCGGCACCTTCAGTTCTGTTGACATTGTTGACTTGCCAGAAGACCGTGACGTGGTCGGGGTAGAAGCGGGTGGCTACACACACTAGGGTCTTCTTCTTCTTCTTGTTTCTATCTTCACACTCCTTAGCGGAGGGTGCTAGGACTTTCACTGTGGGTTCAGTGACTTTGATGTTTGGATCTGCATGGAGAAAACAGTGGAGTATTTTAACACTCAATCAATGGCTCTGTTTGCTGTCGACATCATACCTGAACCCGAGGGCTTTAAAACACAGTTCATCACAAAATGAATCAATGAGAGAGTTCATCACAAAATGAATCAATGAGAGAGTTCATCACAAAATGAATCAATGAGAGAGTTAATCACAAAATGAATCAATGAGACAGTTCATCACAAAATGAATCAATGAGACAGTTCATCACAAAATGAATCAATGAGAGAGTTCATCACAAAATGAATCAATGAGAGAGTTCATCACAAAATGAAAATGAGAGAGTTCATCACAAAATGTCATTAATCAATAAATGTATGCCAAGTCAATCACATAGAAACACATTCTTACAGAATTCTTACAGTATTAATATTACTACAGTATTATTACAGTATTATTACAGTATTCTTACAGTATTCTTATAGTATCATTATTACTACAGTATTCTTACAGTATTCTTATAGTATCATTATTACTACAGTATTCTTATAGTATCATTATTACTACAGTAGTATTACAGTATTCCTCTTACAATATTCTTACAGTATTATAACAGTATTCTTATAGTATTATAACAGTATTCTTGCAGTATTATAACAGTATTCTTACAGTATTGTAACAGTATTACTACATTATTCTAACAGTATTCTTACAGTATTGTAACAGTATTACCACAGTATTCTAACAATATTCTTACAGTATTCTTACAGTATTACTACAGTATTCTTGCAGTATTCTAACAGTATTACTACAGTATTCTTACAGTGTTACTACAGGTTCTACCAGTATTACAGTTTTCTACCAGTATTACTACAGTATTAGTACAGTATTCTTACAGTATTCTAACAGTATTACAGTATTCTACCAGTATTACTGCAGTATTACTACAGTATTCTAACAGTATTACAGTATTCTACCAGTATTACAGTATTCTAACAGTATTACTACAGTATTATAACAGTATTCTTACAGTATTCTACCAGTATTACAGTTTTCTTACCCAGAACTGTTAGCTTAGTTCCCTCTCCAAAGTAGGCAGCATTAGCACCAGAGCACACCACATCCTCACAGACAGAAAACCAAGAGGATTCTAGCTACCCATTGGTGTATTTGCAGTAGTTTGGCTTGTAGCAAAGGAAGTAATACCGTATTTCTAAGCATGTCTATGTCGACAGAGCATAGGGCTAATTCACTTTATCATTAGCTCTTTGTACAGCTTAAATGTCCCCCCCCCCTGAATATTTTCATGCTCAACTATGCCAGGAATGCAAAGCAAACAAACCCCTTAATTTAAAAATAATTTCATGATGATGTATTTGCAATATATTTTTTTAAAGAAAGTTGAAAAGCTGAATCCCTTACCTAGAACAGTGAGTCTGGTACCTGGACCAAACTCTGCCTTATCCGTGTACCACAGAGACATGCCATGCTCTACATTACAGACACTGGATGACATCTGACACAGATCTGTTACTTTGCCTCTTCTGAACTGTTATGCACTTCCATTCAAACTGATACAACACCACAATATATATTCATTACAAACCAAACACCTGAGGAATTGGAACATTGTTTTATAAACCATAAAGATATTTTCTCTCCATCTCTGGTTCACACACCGGATAAAAAAAATTAGACAACGTCTCTTTCACTAACAGATAAACCCATGACGGCATAGATAACAGATGACAGAATCAGTTTTCTCACCCAGAACTGTGAGTTTGGTGCCATTGCCGAAGTACGCCTGGTTGTTGTTCACACTGATACACAGCTACAGAAATAACCCCTCCTCACTACTCAGTACTAGCAGAGTTTAGCTGTAGCCTTTACACCCCCAACCTGCTGTCTTTGGTTGTTGGATTTAGTTATTCTATGAAATGTAATGACATCACAAAATCATTTCCAGATTATGTAGAGATGAAATGATCATTGTTTTGACCTAAGTACCTAAGACTGTGTCTGGTTCCACTGCGAAGGAACCTCTTCTCCTCTAGCTGATAGGTATTATAATGAAGGAAGACTGTGTCTGGTTCCACTGCTAAGGAACCTCTTCTCCTCTAGCTGATAGGTATTATAATGAAGGAAGACTGTGTCTGGTTCCACTGCGAAGGAACCTATTCTCCTCTATCTGATAGGTATTATAATGAAGGAAGACTGTGTCTGGGCACGGAGCCAGACAGCTTTATAACCATGATGATTGGAGCACATAACTAATGCATTTACTGTGATCCATTCAAATACAGTCTCTTACTTTAACACCATTTAGACGTATAGTCAAATCCGATATTTTCTATATTGCCAAATGTAAAAATGTTTTGGTCTTTGTTATTCCCTCGTGTACATTTATCAGATAGAGTCCACAACAGTTCATTGTTCGTTTTCTTACCCAAAACGGTGAGTTTGGTGCCGGCTCCAAAATATGCCTCAGAGTACGAGCACAGAGACACAAAGCAGTATCTTTACTGTCACTCTGACTTTGTTTCGACTCCATCTTTGTTACTCTGTAACAAAGTTATTCAAAAACTCTTCACAGGACCTCTGAGACATTCAGCTGAGTGTAGTTAAATCTGACATAGTTTACAACCAAATAAATTATGGGGACTATTTTACAAATTAAATTCAAGTGCGTTCCACCTCGACCAATCTTTAGGTCACATTCCAATCCATGAATATCAACCACACACTGTAACCTACAGACTGTAGCCATAAGATATAAAGGTGTTTAAATGACATGTAGTTTTTAAAAATTCCAATCAGGTGCCAACGTTATATTATGTTGGTGTGTTGTCTCACCTAGAACAGTTAACCGGGTTCCTCCACCGAAGTCAGCCTGGCCGACACCACCAGCACAGTGGATTTACTCCACCTGTATGTAACCACGTCAGGAGGACGATCGATAGATACCACCCAGTCATTCTGTTACAGTACCATTCTCTAATAAACTTTACAACCACCTACATTATAACCACATAGTTTACATGGTTTATAACCAACAGCTTACTGCTCTTTTTTTCAGTGTCATTTCTCACCTAGAACAGTTAACCTGGTTCCTCCACCGAAGTAAGCCTGGCCGACACCATTAGCACAGTACAGTGGAACACTGCTCTATTATAGATATACAGTATAGACGTGCTGAGCCTGGCCCCATTAACACAGTACAGTGGGATACTGCTCTAGTCAAGCAAGTCCTTTTCTCGTCAACTTTAAATCGTACTTGGCCTTCGATAACTGTATTGGTCAAGACGTCCTACCGATCAACACCGCGTTTCAACCAGTTAAACAAGACCGACACAGATGACTCAAACATACTGTAATACTACGATATCAAATCTCTTCTCACGAGCATGTTGTCTCACTCACATTCATTGTCCGTACGCCAAACATAGTGTACGGGATCACTTACCGAGAACTGTTAATTTGGTGCCTTGTCCAAAATAGGCCTCATAGTTGGCACAGTGTACAGGCTTAACATCAAAAAGCGGAGTAACACTAGTATGAACTAATCTAATGTACTGAATCTAGAATCAACTAACTCCTCACATCACCAAACCCCTAAACCACAAATAGAGACCCATTAGTTCCATCATGGTGAATATTCTCTTACCCAGAACAGTCAGTTTGGTTCCTGCTCCAAAGAATGCAGGATCATAGTTGTCACAGTGCGGACGTACTGAGCAGTAATGTGCCAACCAGTAGCTACTGAACTTGTCTACGTATTTGGCATCTAACATAATAACCGCTTTTTACGACTTGCCAATTGTTCAAATGAACTATTAGATCCATAAACATAACATTGTCAGGTACAGTAAGTAAATCAATTAGGAAGTATTTACCTAAAACAGTGAGTTTGGTTCCATTGCCAAAGAAGGCTGGTTGGTTTGAAGTCACAGTGTTTTCACATCAACCATTTAGTTCAGCTGAATCAGAGACACTAATCAAACATCTCCAGGGTTACAGATCTATATCAATGTCGTTCATCTGAAGTGAACTTACCTAAAACAGTGAGTTTGGTTCCATTCCCAAAGTAGGCCTCACTTCCAGTGTCACATCGTTTTCCTCCTCTTCCAAAAATACCTCAGATCTTTTTTGTCATTCAGCCTCAAGGGAATATGAACAGAGATACTCAGAGATACTCAGAGATACTCTAAAAATAACTACTGAGTTCAGCAAAACATTTGAGGAGATTTTGTGGTCAAACATGAATCAAACCAACTCCCTTATGGAACTAAATCTGACTCCATAAGTTTGTTGTTTTGTCTAGGAAAATGCTCCCAATAAAGCAGATTTTATAATCCTGAAGACTGGTTGAAATCTTGTTTTATCCTTCAGTATTATCAAAACATCTCTCCAGACTCCTCGACAGTCTGTAGTAGTGTGTGAATAGGCCCCAGACCTGCCCTGTATGGAAGTGAATGGTAGGAGGTTTTTGTACGGCGTCTCTATGTAAATATATCACCGTGGCCCCCTGTCCCCACAGTGTGAAAGCATCACACAAAAACACTCGTTCTGTTCTTTCTGTTGTTTATTTCCCCTCCCCTGTTCTCTCTCTGTATCTCTCTCACCATCTCAGTCTCTCAGTATCTGTCTGCAGCAGCAGGTGCCTCGGCATGGAGGGTTACTGCAGTTGGATCCTGGCCCTATAAATAGAACATCAAATTCATGATTTTAATAATAAACATTTACATTTGGATATTTACTTTTTATCTCTCTATTGATTGATGTAATGAATAACATCAATAAAAAAGACAATGTAAAAAGACAATATCCAAATGTAATGTTTATAATTAATATTATGGCATTCTACTGTTGTTACTGGAGTGGGATCCTGATCCAAACTGACAGCTTCTATTTCCGTCAGCAGTACTAAGAAAAGCAGCAGGGAGGAGAGGAGGAGCAGAGGAGGGGGAGGAGAGGGAGAGGAGGAGGAGAGGAGGGGGAGGAGAGGAGGAGGAGAGGAGGGGGAGGAGAGGAGGAGGGGGAGGAGAGGAGGAGGAGAGGAGGGGGAGGAGAGGAGGGGGAGGAGAGGAGGAGGGAGAGGAGGGGGAGGAGAGGAGGGGGAGGAGAGGAGGAGGATAGGAGGGGGAGGAGAGGAGGGGGAGGAGGAGGAGAGGAGGGGGAGGAGGAGGAGGAGGAGGAGGAGGAGGAGAGGAGGGGGAGGAGAGGAGGAGGAGGAGGAGGAGAGGAGGGGGAGGAGAGGAGGAGGAGGAGGAGGAGAGGAGGGGGAGGAGAGGAGGAGGAGAGGAGAGGAGAGGAGAGGAGAGGAGAGGAGAGGAGAGGAGAGGAGGAGAGGAGAGGAGAGGAGAGGGGAGAAGAGGAGGACATATGTTTTTTCAAATCTAAAAATGTAAATGATAGCTGTCTAAGGCACAGCCCTGTCCCCTCTCCCTCTCCTCTCCCCCTGCCATGCTGCATCAGGTGACAGTAACAGCCTATCATAGAGCAGGGCTGACAAGATCCAGTCTTAAACTTGCACTACCTTCTAACTTGATTCTAATTGCATTTGATCATATCTTTTTTCTTTCTTTCTTTTTTATTCAACCTTTATTTAACTGGTATGAGGTATATGCTTTAGTGACAGTATCATTATATTGTGGAATGGTTTGTATAAAAGGTATATATGTATTTAGGGATAATCTTAAATGTGTTTCTTTTG
Source organism: Oncorhynchus mykiss (assembly GCF_057628025.1). Lineage (NCBI taxonomy): Eukaryota > Metazoa > Chordata > Actinopteri > Salmoniformes > Salmonidae > Oncorhynchus > Oncorhynchus mykiss. Next base: position 89,369,598 of record NC_143046.1, read on the forward strand.
TTTTATATCTCAAGCCAATGGAATTGAATTGAATAGGATACTATAGAATTCTGGCGTGACTTTGTGTCATCCCACAGTTTCCCTCCAGAGGTCAGTGTAGGATCATCTCTGAGAAATGTCTCCCTTTTTAATCGAAGAGCTTCATTTGATATCAAGGGTAGGCTTATATACTAGCAGTGGTGGAAAAAGTACCCAGTTGTCATACTTGAGTAAAAGTAAAGACACCTTCATAGAAAATGATTCAAGTAACAATGAAAGTCACCCAGTAAAATACTACTTGAGTATAAGCCTAAAAGTATTTGGTTTAAAATATACTTAGGTATCAAAAGTAAAAGTATAAATAATTTCAAATTCCTTATATTAAGCAAACCAGATGGCACTATTTGATTTGGTATTTTATCTAGTTAGCCAGGGGCACACTCCAACACTCAGACAGTGTGTTTAGTGAGTCCTCCAGATCAGAGGCAGTAGGGAGGACCAGGGATGTTCTCTGTTTAGTGAGTCCTCCAGATCAGAGGCAGTAGGGATGACCAGGGATGTTCTCTGTTTAGTGAGTCCTCCAGATCAGAGGCAGTAGAGATGACCAGGGATGTTCTCTGTTTAGTGAGTCCTCCAGATCAGAGGCAGTACGGATGACCAGGGATGTTCTCTGTTTAGTGAGTCCTCCAGATCAGAGGCAGTAGGGAGGACCAGGGATGTTCTCTGTTTAGTGAGTCCTCCAGATCAGAGGCAGTAGGGATGTCCAGGGATGTTCTCTGTTTAGTGAGTCCTCCAGATCAGAGGCAGTAGAGATGACCAGGGAAGTTCTCTGTTTAGTGAGTCCTCCAGATCAGAGGCAGTACGGATGACCAGGGATGTTCTCTGTTTAGTGAGTCCTCCAGATCAGAGGCAGTAGGGAGGACCAGGGATGTTCTCTGTTTAGTGAGTCCTCCAGATCAGAGGCAGTAGGGATGTCCAGGGATGTTCTCTGTTTAGTGAGTCCTCCAGATCAGAGGCAGTAGGGAGGACCAGGGATGTTCTCTGTTTAGTGAGTCCTCCAGATCAGAGGCAGTAGGGATGACCAGGGAAGTTCTCTGTTTAGTGAGTCCTCCAGATCAGAGGCAGTAGGGAGGACCAGGGATGTTCTCTGTTTAGTGAGTCCTCCAGATCAGAGGCAGTAGGGATGTCCAGGGATGTTCTCTGTTTAGTGAGTCCTCCAGATCAGAGGCAGTAGGGAGGACCAGGGATGCTATCTGTTTAGTGAGTCCTCCAGATCAGAGGCAGTAGGGATGACCAGGGATGTTCTCTGTTTAGTGAGTCCTCCAGATCAGAGGCAGTATGGAGGACCAGGGATGTTCTCTGTTTAGTGAGTCCTCCAGATCAGAGGCAGTAGGGATAACCAGGGATGTTCTCTGTTTAGTGAGTCCACCAGATCAGAGGCAGTAGAGATGACCAGGGATGTTCTCTGTTTAGTGAGTCCACCAGATCAGAGGCAGTAGGGATGACCAGGGATGTTCTCTGTTTAGTGAGTCCTCCAGATCAGAGGCAGTAGGGATGATCAGGGATGTTCTCTGTTTAGTGAGTCCTCCAGATCAGGGGCAGTAGGGATGGCCAGGGATGTTCTCTGTTTAGTGAGTCCTCCAGATCAGAGGCAGTAGGGATGACCAGGGATGTTATCTGTTTAGTGAGTCCTCCAGATCAGCGGCAGTAGGGAGGACCAGGGATGTTCTCTGTTTAGTGAGTCCTCCAGATCAGAGGCAGTAGTGATGACCAGGGATGTTCTCTGTTTAGTGAGTCCTCCAGATCAGAGGCAGTAGGGAGGACCAGGGATGTTCTCTGTTTAGTGAGTCCTCCAGATCAGAGGCAGCAGGGAAGACCAGGGATGTTCTCTGTTTAGTGAGTCCTCCAGATCAGAGGCAGTAAGGATAACCAGGGATGTTCTCTGTTTAGTGAGTCCACCAGATCAGAGGCAGTAGAGATGACCAGGGATGTTCTCTGTTTAGTGAGTCCACCAGATCAGAGGCAGTAGGGATGACCAGGGATGTTCTCTGTTTAGTGAGTCCTCCAGATCAGAGGCAGTAGGGATGATCAGGGATGTTCTCTGTTTAGTGAGTCCTCCAGATCAGGGGCAGTAGGGATGGCCAGGGATGTTCTCTGTTTAGTGAGTCCACCAGATCAGAGGCAGTAGGGAGGACCAGGGATGTTCTCTGTTTAGTGAGTCCTCCAGATCAAAGGCAGTAGGGAGGACCAGGGATGTTCTCTGTTTAGTGAGTCCTCCAGATCAGAGGCAGTAGGGAGGACCAGGGATGTTCTCTGTTTAGTGAGTCCTCCAGATCAGAGGCAGTAGGGATAACCAGGGATGTTCTCTGTTTAGTGAGTCCACCAGATCAGAGGCAGTAGAGATGACCAGGGATGTTCTCTGTTTAGTGAGTCCACCAGATCAGAGGCAGTAGGGATGACCAGGGAAGTTCTCTGTTTAGTGAGTCCACCAGATCAGAGGCAGTAGGGATGACCAGGGATGTTCTCTGTTTAGTGAGTCCTCCAGATCAGAGGCAGTAGGGATGATCAGGGATGTTCTCTGTTTAGTGAGTCCTCCAGATCAGGGGCAGTAGGGATGGCCAGGGATGTTCTCTGTTTAGTGAGTCCTCCAGATCAGAGGCAGTAGGGATGACCAGGGATGTTATCTGTTTAGTGAGTCCTCCAGATCAGCGGCAGTAGGGAGGACCAGGGATGTTCTCTGTTTAGTGAGTCCTCCAGATCAGAGGCAGTAGTGATGACCAGGGATGTTCTCTGTTTAGTGAGTCCTCCAGATCAGGGGCAGTAGGGATGGCCAGGGATGTTCTCTGTTTAGTGAGTCCACCAGATCAGCGGCAGTAGGGAGGACCAGGGATGTTCTCTGTTTAGTGAGTCCTCCAGATCAGAGGCAGTAGGGATGACCAGGGATGTTATCTGTTTAGTGAGTCCTCCAGATCAGCGGCAGTAGGGAGGACCAGGGATGTTCTCTGTTTAGTGAGTCCTCCAGATCAGAGGCAGTAGTGATGACCGGGGATGTTCTCTGTTTAGTGAGTCCTCCAGATCAGAGGCAGTAGGGAGGACCAGGGATGTTCTCTGTTTAGTGAGTCCTCCAGATCAGAGGCAGCAGCGAAGACCAGGGATGTTCTCTGTTTAGTGAGTCCTCCAGATCAGAGGCAGTAAGGATAACCAGGGATGTTCTCTGTTTAGTGAGTCCACCAGATCAGAGGCAGTAGAGATGACCAGGGATGTTCTCTGTTTAGTGAGTCCACCAGATCAGAGGCAGTAGGGATGACCAGGGATGTTCTCTGTTTAGTGAGTCCTCCAGATCAGAGGCAGTAGGGATGATCAGGGATGTTCTCTGTTTAGTGAGTCCTCCAGATCAGGGGCAGTAGGGATGGCCAGGGATGTTCTCTGTTTAGTGAGTCCACCAGATCAGAGGCAGTAGGGAGGACCAGGGATGTTCTCTGTTTAGTGAGTCCTCCAGATCAAAGGCAGTAGGGAGGACCAGGGATGTTCTCTGTTTAGTGAGTCCTCCAGATCAGAGGCAGTAGGGAGGACCAGGGATGTTCTCTGTTTAGTGAGTCCTCCAGATCAGAGGCAGTAGGGATAACCAGGGATGTTCTCTGTTTAGTGAGTCCACCAGATCAGAGGCAGTAGAGATGACCAGGGATGTTCTCTGTTTAGTGAGTCCACCAGATCAGAGGCAGTAGGGATGACCAGGGAAGTTCTCTGTTTAGTGAGTCCTCCAGATCAGAGGCAGTAGGGAGGACCAGGGATGTTCTCTGTTTAGTGAGTCCTCCAGATCAGAGGCAGTAGGGATGTCCAGGGATGTTCTCTGTTTAGTGAGTCCTCCAGATCAGAGGCAGTAGGGAGGACCAGGGATGTTCTCTGTTTAGTGAGTCCTCCAGATCAGAGGCAGTAGTGATGACCAGGGAAGTTCTCTGTTTAGTGAGTCCTCCAGATCAGAGGCAGTAGGGAGGACCAGGGATGTTCTCTGTTTAGTGAGTCCTCCAGATCAGAGGCAGTTGGGATGTCCAGGGATGTTCTCTGTTTAGTGAGTCCTCCAGATCAGAGGCAGTAGGGAGGACCAGGGATGTTCTCTGTTTAGTGAGTCCTCCAGATCAGAGGCAGTAGGGATGACCAGGGATGTTCTCTGTTTAGTGAGTCCTCCAGATCAGAGGCAGTATGGAGGACCAGGGATGTTCTCTGTTTAGTGAGTCCTCCAGATCAGAGGCAGTAGGGATAACCAGGGATGTTCTCTGTTTAGTGAGTCCACCAGATCAGAGGCAGTAGAGATGACCAGGGATGTTCTCTGTTTAGTGAGTCCACCAGATCAGAGGCAGTAGGGATGACCAGGGATGTTCTCTGTTTAGTGAGTCCTCCAGATCAGAGGCAGTAGGGATGATCAGGGATGTTCTCTGTTTAGTGAGTCCTCCAGATCAGGGGCAGTAGGGATGGCCAGGGATGTTCTCTGTTTAGTGAGTCCTCCAGATCAGAGGCAGTAGGGATGACCAGGGATGTTATCTGTTTAGTGAGTCCTCCAGATCAGCGGCAGTAGGGAGGACCAGGGATGTTCTCTGTTTAGTGAGTCCTCCAGATCAGAGGCAGTAGTGATGACCAGGGATGTTCTCTGTTTAGTGAATCCTCCAGATCAGAGGCAGTAGGGAGGACCAGGGATGTTCTCTGTTTAGTGAGTCCTCCAGATCAGAGGCAGCAGGGAAGACCAGGGATGTTCTCTGTTTAGTGAGTCCTCCAGATCAGAGGCAGTAGGGATAACCAGGGATGTTCTCTGTTTAGTGAGTCCACCAGATCAGAGGCAGTAGAGATGACCAGGGATGTTCTCTGTTTAGTGAGTCCACCAGATCAGAGGCAGTAGGGATGACCAGGGATGTTCTCTGTTTAGTGAGTCCTCCAGATCAGAGGCAGTAGGGATGATCAGGGATGTTCTCTGTTTAGTGAGTCCTCCAGATCAGGGGCAGTAGGGATGGCCAGGGATGTTCTCTGTTTAGTGAGTCCTCCAGATCAGAGGCCGTAGGGATGACCAGGGATGTTATCTGTTTAGTGAGTCCTCCAGATCAGCGGCAGTAGGGAGGACCAGGGATGTTCTCTGTTTAGTGAGTCCTCCAGATCAGAGGCAGTAGTGATGACCAGGGATGTTCTCTGTTTAGTGAGTCCTCCAGATCAGAGGCAGTAGGGAGGACCAGGGATGTTCTCTGTTTAGTGAGTCCTCCAGATCAGAGGCAGCAGAGAAGACCAGGGATGTTCTCTGTTTAGTGAGTCCTCCAGATCAGAGGCAGTAGGGATGACCAGGGATGTTCCCTGTTTAGTGAGTCCACCAGATCAGAGGCAGTAGGGAGGACCAGGGATGTTCTCTGTTTAGTGAGTCTTCCAGATCAGAGGCAGTAGGGAGGACCAGGGATGTTCTCTTGATAAGTGTGTGAATTGGACCATTTTCCTGTCCTGCTAAGCATTCCAAATCTAACAAGTACTTTTGGGTGTCAGGGAAAATGTACAGAGTAAAAAGTACATCGCTTTCTTTAGGAATGTAGTGAAGTAAAAGTACAATTTGCGAAAAATATAAATAGTAACGTACAGATACCCCAGAAAAATGACTTAAGTAGTACTTTAAAGTATTTTTACTGAAGTACTTTACACCACGGTATACTAGGAATACCTCCATGACAGTCAGAGAAACACCCATTGATTGTTCTATCTATTTATACAAAAAAACAATGTTTTAAGGGAAATATTAGCTTTTTGTCTGAAGCTGAAAAAGAAGGGAAATACAAAATGTAATTGTACTGATGTACTAACAAGGCTGTTCATCATTCATTACGCAGCTCGTCACCTGCTCGACTGATCTACTGCACTTCAACAACAGATGTCCTCACATTGGATGGGTTGATTAGGATTCAAACCTTCTCTCACACAGCCTAATACATACTCTTAGAGTTGGTTTACCCCATTAATGTACTTGGTAATGTACCTGGATAATAATATATCATTATAATGTAAACGCAGAAACAAACAGGAGACACGTCTTTACAGAAAATGATGCAGAAAAATTCATCCATGCTTTTGTCACTTCTAGGTTAGACTACTGCAATGCTCTACTTTCCGACTACCCGGATAAGGCAGTAAATATAATTCAGTTAGTGCTAAATACGGCTGCTAGAATCCTGACTAGAATAAAAAAAATTGATCATATTACTCCAGTGCTAGCCTCCCTACACTGGCTTCCTGTCAAGGCAAGGGCTGATTTCAAGGTTTTACTGCTAACCTACAAAGCATTACATGGGCTTGCTCCTACCTATCTCTCTGATTTGGTCCTGCCGTACATACCTACACGTACGCTACGGTCACAAGACGCAGGCCTCCTAATTGTCCCTAGAATTTCTAAACAAACAGCTGGAGGCAGGGCTTTCTCCTATAGAGCTCCATTTTTATGGAATGGTCTGCCTACCCATGTAAGAGACGCAAACTCGGTCTAAACCTTTAAGTCTTTACTGAAGACTCATCTCTTCAGTGGGTCATATGATTGAGTGTAGTCTGGCCCAGGAGTGGGAAGGTGAACGGAAAGGCTCTGGAGCAACGAACCGCCCTTGCTGTCTCTGCCTGGCCGGTTCCCCTCTTTCCACTGGGATTCTCTGCCTCTCACCCTATTACAGGGGCTGAGTCACTGGCTTACTGGGGCTCTTTCATACCGTCCCTAGGAGGGGTGCGTCACTTGAGTGGGTTGAGTCACTGATGTGATCTTCCTGTCTGGGTTGGCGCCCCCCCTTGGGTTGTGCCGTGGCGGAGATCTTTGTGGGCTATACTCGGCCTTGTCTCAGGATGGTAAGTTGGTGGTTGAAGATATCCCTCTAGTGGTGTGGGGGCTGTGCTTTGGCAAAGTGGGTGGGGTTATATCCTTCCTGTTTGGCCCTGTCCGGGGGTGTCCTCGGATGGGGCCACAGTGTCTCCTGACCCCTCCTGTCTCAGCCTCCAGTATTTATGCTGCAGTAGTTTATGTGTCGGGGGGCTAGGGTCAGTTTGTTATATCTGGAGTACTTCTCCTGTCCTATTCGGTGTCCTGTGTGAATTTAAGTGTGCTCTCTCTAATTCTCTCTTTCTCTCTTTCTTTCTCTCTCTCGGAGGACCTGAGCCCTAGGACCATGCCTCAGGACTACCTGACATGATGACTCCTTGCTGTCCACAGTTCACCTGGCCATGCTGCTGCTCCAGTTTCAACTGTTCTGCCTTATCATTATTGGACCATGCTGGTCATTTATGAACATTTGAACATCTTGGCCATGTTCTGTTATAATCTCTACCCGGCACAGCCAGAAGAGGACTGGCCACCCCACATAGCCTGGTTCCTCTCTAGGTTTCATCCTAGGTTTTGGCCTTTCTAGGGAGTTTTTCCTAGCCACCGTGCTTCTACACCTGCATTGCTTGCTGTTTGTGGTTTTAGGCTGGGTTTCTGTACAGCACTTTAAGATATCAGCTGATGTTCGAAGGGCTATATAAATACATTTTGATTTGATTTTGATTTGATTTGATTTAAAGAAACAGGAGACAGTCTTTACAGAAACACAAATAGGAGACAGTCTTTACAGAAACAGGAGACAGTCTTTACAGAAACACAAACAGGAGACAGTCTTTACAGAAACAGCAGACAGGCTTTACAGAAACAGGAGACAGTCTTTACAGAAACACAAACAGGAGACAGTCTTTACACAAACAGGAGACAGTCTTTACAGAAACAGGAGACAGTCTTTACAGAAACACAAACAGGAGACAGTCTTTACACAAACAGGAGACAGTCTTTACAGAAACAGGAGACAGTCTTTACAGAAACACAAACAGGAGACAGTCTTTACAGAAACAGGAGACAATCTTTACAGAAACACAAACAGGAGACAGTCTTTACAGAAACACAAACAGGAGACAGTCTTTACAGAAACAGGAGACAGTCTTTACAGAAACACAAACAGGAGACAGTCTTTACAGAAACACAAACAGGAGACAGTCTTTACAGAAACACAAACAGGAGACAGTCTTTACAGAAACACAAACAGGAGGCAGTCTTTACAGAAACAGGAGACAGTCTTTACAGAAACACAAACAGGAGACAGTCTTTACAGAAACACAAACAGGAGACAGTCTTTACAGAAACAGGAGACAGTCTTTACAGAAACAGCAGACAGTCTTTACAGAAACACAAACAGGAGAAAGTCTTTACAGAAACACAAACAGGAGACAGTCTTTACAGAAACACAAACAGGAGACAGTCTTTACAGAAACAGGAGACTAGCTACTAGTAGCTACTAACTAATCGTGGATGCATGACCTATTCTGTGATATATCTGGGTTAACTTGCTCATATCAAGCGACACATACCAGACCGTTTGTGGAAAGGTAAAAGGTGGGCTCGTTTTTTAAACAGACAGCTCTGTAGAACATCTGTGCTAGCTGATCACGCACTCAAAATGTCTCAACCAATCACCCAACGGTTTCCATGTCGAGAGTCATGAATATTCATGAAATTGTGTTGCCGGGCAATGATGGAGGTTAAGCTAGCTAGCTATCTTGCTAAGTTAGCTAGCTAATGTTAGTTTGGTAGCTAGCTGGTGAAAAGGGGTTGACATTAGTTAGTTAATGGACTATGGTTAAAAGCTTCCTTGTGTTGTGTGCCTTTTTCTGCAGTCCATATTTCTAGGCATCGTTTTGTTTGTGTCTAACAACGTTAGATACTGAACATAGGTCATGTTTCTAACATAGCATTAGGTACATTCACATTGGAACATGAATTACTAGCCCAACATAAGATATTTGGGTTGAGTACCGGGTGGTAGCCGGCTAGTAACAGTTTCTAAAGTTCAGACAGGATACTGGGCGGAGGCCGGCTAGTAACAGTGTCTACAGTTCAGACAGGATACTGGGCGGAGGCCGGCTAGTAACAGTGTCTACAGTTTAGACAGGATACTGGGCAGAGGCCGGCTAGTAACAGTGTCTACAGTTCAGACAGGATACTGGGCGGAGGCCGGCTAGTAACAGTGTCTAAAGTTCAGACAGGATACTGGGCGGAGGCCGGCTAGTGGTGACTATTTAACAGTCTGATGGCCTGAGGACTGGTTCTAGTGAATGTTAGCTTACTTAGATGCAGCAAAGGAGCTTGTGAAAAAAGTTATGAATTCAATTAAATAATGAACCTGATGGACAAATGTCCTCCCGCTCCCACTGGTCTGGCTGTTTACTAACGTTACAGTCCTCTTCGGCTTGTGGAAGAAGGGGACTGGGTGGCGTGGCTGTCTAAGGCACTGCATCACAGTTCTAGAGGCGTCACTACAAACCCAGGTTGGATCACGGGCTGTATCACAACCGGCTGTGACCGGGAGCCTCACAGGGCGGCGCACAATTGGCCCAGCGTCGTCCGGGTTAGAGGAGTGTTTGGCCCGGGAGGGCCGTCATTGTAAATAATGATTTGTTCTTAACTGACTTGCCAGGTTAAATCAAATGTTAAACATAAGGTGGTAAGTATACCTCTGTCTGTGTGGGGGCCAATGCTGGGGTGGGCAAGGAGTCATGTACCCTCAATTTGCTGGCCCCTGTGCACATTCCTGATAGCAGAGGTATTGCTCCTCTGAGTAAGCTATGACCCGCTAGCTAACAACAGTTACCTAGCTACAACATAAACAAATACTATTCAAGCATTCTGTCCTGAATTCAATTGTGAATATTGCTGAGAATTTAACCAAATATATTGAACTTCTCTGTGGTTCAGGTGTCTCTGTTGACAACTTCTCTGTGGTTCAGGTGTCTCTGTTGACAACTTCTCTGTGGTTCAGGTGTCTCTGTTGACAACTTCTCTGTGGTTCAGGTGTCTCTGTTGACAAGTTCTCTGTGGTTCGGGTGTCTCTGTTGACAAGTTCTCTGTGGTTCAGGTGTCTCTGTTGACAACTTCTCTGTGGTTCAGGTGTCTCTGTTGACAACTTCTCTGTGGTTCAGGTGTCTCTGTTGACAACTTCTCTGTGGTTCAGGTGTCTCTGTTGACAACTTCTCTGTGGTTCGGGTGTCTCTGTTGACAACTTCTCTGTGGCTCAAGTGTCTCTGTTGACAACTTCTCTGTGGTTCAGGTGTCTCTGTTGACAACTTCTCTGTGGTTCAGGTGTCTCTGATGACAACTTCTCTGTGGTTCAGGTGTCTCTGTTGACAACTTCTCTGTGGTTCAGGTGTCTCTGTTGACAACTTGGTGGTATGTCTTGGAGGTCATTTCAAAAAGTGCCTATAATATTCAAACTCCCTTTTACCAAGAAAACTAGCCATCTGGCGACCATATAGGAGTTCTCAGCTGAGGTGACAAATGTCACAGGAATAATGGCGGAGAAAAGAGGAGGAGAAAAACTCTCTTTGACATGCATTGGCCAATCAAAATCTAATATAGACATGACGTATGACCTTGGAATCACTGACTAGGCCAGCGAGTAAGAGGTCACAAAACAGTTTTCTGATTTCAAAAACATTAACAGGAAGATGGTTTTTCTATTCAATCCGTAACACAGAAGCGTTACAGATTCCGCAATCAAAATTTGAAAGGTATTTTTCCGATCCGATTGAGCCGACTGGTTCACTGAATGTAGTCTCCGATAAAGCGGGAACATGGCTTTTCCATTTCAGTCACGCTGTAAAGCTGAACTTCTGCGATGTGGATCGAAACGAGCCCTAAGTCCAGGAGAAGACGGAGAGCCCTAAGTCCAGGAGAAGAAGGAGAGCCCTAAGTCAAGGAGAAGACGGAGAGCCCTAAGTCCAGGAGAAGAGAGAGAGCCCTAAGTCCAGGAGAAGACGGAGAGCCCTAAGTCCAGGAGAAGACGGAGAGCCCTAAGTCCAGGAGAAGACGGAGAGCCCTAAGTCCAGGAGAAGACGGAGAGCCCTAAGTCCAGGAGAAGACGGAGAGCCCTAAGTCCAGGAGAAGACGGAGAGCCCTAAGTCCAGGAGAAGACGGAGAGTCCTAAGTCCAGGAGAAGACGGAGAGTCCTAAGTCCAGGAGAAGACGGAGAGCCCTAAGTCCAGGAGGAGACGGAGAGCCCTAAGTCCAGGAGAAGACGGAGAGCCCTAAGTCCAGGAGAAGACGGAGAGCCCTAAGTCCAGGAGAAGACGGAGAGCCCTAAGTCCAGAAGAAGACGGAGAGCCCTAAGTCCAGGAGAAGACGGAGAGCCCTAAGTCCAGAAGAAGACGGAGAGCCCTAAGTCCAGGAGAAGACGGAGAGCCCTAAGTCCAGGAGAAGACGGAGAGCCCTAAGTCCAGGAGAAGACGGAGAGCCCTAAGTCCAGAAGAAGACGGAGAGCCCTAAGTCCAGGAGAAGACGGAGAGCCCTAAGTCCAGGAGAAGACGGAGAGCCCTAAGTCCAGGAGAAGACGGAGAGCCCTAAGTCCAGAAGAAGACGGAGAGCCCTTTGTCCAGGAGAAGACGGAGAGCCCTAAGTCCAGACGAAGACGGAGAGCCCTAAGTCCAGAAGAAGACGGAAAGCCCTAAGTCCAGGAGAAGACGGAGAGCCCTAAGTCCAGGAGAAGACGGAGAGCCCTAAGTCCAGTAGAAGACGGAGAGCCCTAAGTCCAGGAGAAGACGGAGAGCCCTAAGTCCAGTAGAAGACGGAGAGCCCTAAGTCCAGTAGAAGACGGAGAGCCCTAAGTCCAGGAGAAGACGGAGAGCCCTAAGTCCAGGAGAAGACGGAGAGCCCTAAGTCCAGTAGAAGACGGAGAGTCCTAAGTCCAGGAGAAGACGGAGAGCCCTAAGTCCAGGAGAAGACGGAGAGCCCTAAGTCCAGGAGAAGACGGAGAGCCCTAAGTCCAGGAGAAGACGGAGAGCCATATGTCCAGAAGAAGACGGATAGCCCTAAGTCAAGGAGAAGACGGAGAGCCCTAAGTCCAGGAGAAGACGGAGAGCCCTAAGTCCAGGAGAAGACGGAGAGCCCTAAGTCCAGGAGAAGACGGAAAGCCCTAAGTCCAGGAGAAGACGGAGAGCCCTAAGTCCAGGAGAAGACGGAGAGCCCTAAGTCCAGAAGAAGACGGAAAGCCCTAAGTCCAGGAGAAGACGGAGAGCCCTAAGTCCAGAAGAAGACGGAGAGCCCTTTGTCCAGGAGAAGACGGAGAGCCCTAAGTCCAGACGAAGACGGAGAGCCCTAAGTCCAGAAGAAGACGGAAAGCCCTAAGTCCAGGAGAAGACGGAGAGCCCTAAGTCCAGGAGAAGACGGAGAGCCCTAAGTCCAGGAGAAGACAGAGAGGCCAAAGTCCAGGAGAAGACGGCGAGCCCTAAGTCCAGGAGAAGACGGAGAGCCCTAAGTCCAGAAGAAGACGGAAAGCCCTAAGTCCAGGATAAGACGGAGAGCCCTAAGTCCAGAAGAAGACGGAGAGCCCTAAGTCCAGGAGAAGACGGAGAGCCCTAAGTCCAGAAGAAGACGGATAGCCCTAAGTCCAGGAGAAGACGGAGAGCCCTAAGTCCAGAAGAAGACGGAGAGCCCTAAGTCCAGGAGAAGACGGAGAGCCCTAAGTCCAGGAGAAGATGGAGAGCCCTAAGTCCAGGAGAAGACGGAGAGCACTAAGTCCAGGAGAAGACGGAGAGCCCTAAGTCCAGGAGAAGACGGAGAACCCTAAGTCCAGAAGAAGACGGAAAGCCCTAAGTCCAGAAGAAGACGGAGAGCCCTAAGTCCAGGAGAAGACGGAGAGCCCTAAGTCCAGGAGAAGACGGAGAGCCCTAAGTCCAGGAGATGACGGAGAGTCCTAAGTCCAGGAGAAGACGGAGAGCCCTAAGTCCAGGAGAAGACGGAGAGCCCTAAGTCCAGGAGAAGACGGAGAGCCCTAAGTCCAGGAGAAGACGGAGAGCCCTAAGTCCAGGAGAAGACGGAGAGCCCTAAGTCCAGGAGAAGACGGAGAGCCCTAAGTCCAGTAGAAGACGGAGAGCCCTAAGTCCAGTAGAAGACGGAGAGCCCTAAGTCCAGGAGAAGACGGAGAGCCCTAAGTCCAGGAGAAGACGGAGAGTCCTAAGTCCAGGAGAAGACGGAGAGCCCTAAGTCCAGGAGAAGACGGAGAGCCCTAAGTCCAGGAGAAGACGGAGAGCCCTAAGTCCAGGAGAAGACGGAGAGCCCTAAGTCCAGGAGAAGACGGAGAGCCCTAAGTCCAGGAGAAGACGGAGAGCCCTAAGTCCAGGAGAAGACGGAGAGCCCTAAGTCCAGGAGAAGACGGAGAGCCCTAAGTCCAGGAGAAGACGGAGAGTCCTAAGTCCAGGAGAAGACGGAGAGCCCTAAGTCCAGGAGAAGACGGAGAGTCCAAGTCCAGGAGAAGACGGAGAGCCCTAAGTCCAGGAGGAGACGGAGAGCCCTAAGTCCAGGAGAAGACGGAGAGCCCTAAGTCCAGGAGAAGACGGAGAGCCCTAAGTCCAGGAGAAGACGGAGAGCCCTAAGTCCAGAAGAAGACGGAGAGCCCTAAGTCCAGGAGAAGACGGAGAGCCCTAAGTCCAGAAGAAGACGGAGAGCCCTAAGTCCAGGAGAAGACGGAGAGCCCTAAGTCCAGGAGAAGACGGAGAGCCCTAAGTCCAGGAGAAGACGGAGAGCCCTAAGTCCAGAAGAAGACGGAGAGCCCTAAGTCCAGGAGAAGACGGAGAGCCCTAAGTCCAGGAGAAGACGGAGAGCCCTAAGTCCAGGAGAAGACGGAGAGCCCTTTGTCCAGGAGAAGACGGAGAGCCCTAAGTCCAGACGAAGACGGAGAGCCCTAAGTCCAGAAGAAGACGGAAAGCCCTAAGTCCAGGAGAAGACGGAGAGCCCTAAGTCCAGGAGAAGACGGAGAGCCCTAAGTCCAGTAGAAGACGGAGAGCCCTAAGTCCAGGAGAAGACGGAGAGCCCTAAGTCCAGTAGAAGACGGAGAGCCCTAAGTCCAGTAGAAGACGGAGAGCCCTAAGTCCAGGAGAAGACGGAGAGCCCTAAGTCCAGGAGAAGACGGAGAGCCCTAAGTCCAGTAGAAGACGGAGAGTCCTAAGTCCAGGAGAAGACGGAGAGCCCTAAGTCCAGGAGAAGACGGAGAGCCCTAAGTCCAGGAGAAGACGGAGAGCCCTAAGTCCAGGAGAAGACGGAGAGCCATATGTCCAGAAGAAGACGGATAGCCCTAAGTCAAGGAGAAGACGGAGAGCCCTAAGTCCAGGAGAAGACGGAGAGCCCTAAGTCCAGGAGAAGACGGAGAGCCCTAAGTCCAGGAGAAGACGGAAAGCCCTAAGTCCAGGAGAAGACGGAGAGCCCTAAGTCCAGGAGAAGACGGAGAGCCCTAAGTCCAGAAGAAGACGGAAAGCCCTAAGTCCAGGAGAAGACGGAGAGCCCTAAGTCCAGAAGAAGACGGAGAGCCCTTTGTCCAGGAGAAGACGGAGAGCCCTAAGTCCAGACGAAGACGGAGAGCCCTAAGTCCAGAAGAAGACGGAAAGCCCTAAGTCCAGGAGAAGACGGAGAGCCCTAAGTCCAGGAGAAGACGGAGAGCCCTAAGTCCAGACGAAGACGGAGAGCCCTAAGTCCAGAAGAAGACGGAAAGCCCTAAGTCCAGGAGAAGACGGAGAGCCCTAAGTCCAGGAGAAGACGGAGAGCCCTAAGTCCAGTAGAAGACGGAGAGCCCTAAGTCCAGGAGAAGACGGAGAGCCCTAAGTCCAGTAGAAGACGGAGAGCCCTAAGTCCAGTAGAAGACGGAGAGCCCTAAGTCCAGGAGAAGACGGAGAGCCCTAAGTCCAGGAGAAGACGGAGAGCCCTAAGTCCAGTAGAAGACGGAGAGTCCTAAGTCCAGGAGAAGACGGAGAGCCCTAAGTCCAGGAGAAGACGGAGAGCCCTAAGTCCAGGAGAAGACGGAGAGCCCTAAGTCCAGGAGAAGACGGAGAGCCATATGTCCAGAAGAAGACGGATAGCCCTAAGTCCAGGAGAAGACGGAGAGCCCTAAGTCCAGGAGAAGACGGAGAGCCCTAAGTCCAGGAGAAGACGGAGAGCCCTAAGTCCAGGAGAAGACGGAAAGCCCTAAGTCCAGGAGAAGACGGAGAGCCCTAAGTCCAGGAGAAGACGGAGAGCCCTAAGTCCAGAAGAAGACGGAAAGCCCTAAGTCCAGGAGAAGACGGAGAGCCCTAAGTCCAGAAGAAGACGGAGAGCCCTTTGTCCAGGAGAAGACGGAGAGCCCTAAGTCCAGACGAAGACGGAGAGCCCTAAGTCCAGAAGAAGACGGAAAGCCCTAAGTCCAGGAGAAGACGGAGAGCCCTAAGTCCAGGAGAAGACGGAGAGCCCTAAGTCCAGGAGAAGACAGAGAGGCCAAAGTCCAGGAGAAGACGGCGAGCCCTAAGTCCAGGAGAAGACGGAGAGCCCTAAGTCCAGAAGAAGACGGAAAGCCCTAAGTCCAGGATAAGACGGAGAGCCCTAAGTCCAGAAGAAGACGGAGAGCCCTAAGTCCAGGAGAAGACGGAGAGCCCTAAGTCCAGAAGAAGACGGATAGCCCTAAGTCCAGGAGAAGACGGAGAGCCCTAAGTCCAGAAGAAGACGGAGAGCCCTAAGTCCAGGAGAAGACGGAGAGCCCTAAGTCCAGGAGAAGATGGAGAGCCCTAAGTCCAGGAGAAGACGGAGAGCACTAAGTCCAGGAGAAGACGGAGAGCCCTAAGTCCAGGAGAAGACGGAGAACCCTAAGTCCAGAAGAAGACGGAAAGCCCTAAGTCCAGAAGAAGACGGAGAGCCCTAAGTCCAGGAGAAGACGGAGAGCCCTAAGTCCAGGAGAAGACGGAGAGCCCTAAGTCCAGGAGATGACGGAGAGTCCTAAGTCCAGGAGAAGACGGAGAGCCCTAAGTCCAGGAGAAGACGGAGAGCCCTAAGTCCAGGAGAAGACGGAGAGCCCTAAGTCCAGGAGAAGACGGAGAGCCCTAAGTCCAGGAGAAGACGGAGAGCCCTAAGTCCAGGAGAAGACGGAGAGCCCTAAGTCCAGTAGAAGACGGAGAGCCCTAAGTCCAGTAGAAGACGGAGAGCCCTAAGTCCAGGAGAAGACGGAGAGCCCTAAGTCCAGGAGAAGACGGAGAGTCCTAAGTCCAGGAGAAGACGGAGAGCCCTAAGTCCAGGAGAAGACGGAGAGCCCTAAGTCCAGGAGAAGACGGAGAGCCCTAAGTCCAGGAGAAGACGGAGAGCCCTAAGTCCAGGAGAAGACGGAGAGCCCTAAGTCCAGGAGAAGACGGAGAGCCCTAAGTCCAGGAGAAGACGGAGAGCCCTAAGTCCAGGAGAAGACGGAGAGTCCTAAGTCCAGGAGAAGACGGAGAGCCCTAAGTCCAGGAGAAGACGGAGAGTCCAAGTCCAGGAGAAGACGGAGAGCCCTAAGTCCAGGAGGAGACGGAGAGCCCTAAGTCCAGGAGAAGACGGAGAGCCCTAAGTCCAGGAGAAGACGGAGAGCCCTAAGTCCAGGAGAAGACGGAGAGCCCTAAGTCCAGAAGAAGACGGAGAGCCCTAAGTCCAGGAGAAGACGGAGAGCCCTAAGTCCAGAAGAAGACGGAGAGCCCTAAGTCCAGAAGAAGACGGAGAGCCCTAAGTCCAGGAGAAGACGGAGAGTCCTAAGTCCAGGAGAAGACGGAGAGCCCTAAGTCCAGGAGAAGACGGAGAGCCCTAAGTCCAGGAGAAGACGGAAAGCCCTAAGTCCAGGAGAAGACGGAGAGCCCTAAGTCCAGAAGAAGACGGAGAGCCCTAAGTCCAGGAGAAGACGGAGAGCCCTAAGTCCAGAAGAAGACGGAGAGCCCTAAGTCCAGGAGAAGACGGAGAGCCCTAAGTCCAGAAGAAGACGGAGAGCCCTAAGTCCAGGAGAAGACGGAGAGCCCTAAGTCCAGAAGAAGACGGAGAGCCCTAAGTCCAGGAGAAGACGGAGAGCCCTAAGTCCAGAAGAAGACGAAGAGCCCTAAGTCCAGGAGAAGACGGAGAGCCCTAAGTCCAGGAGAAGACGGAGAGCCCTAAGTCCAGAAGAAGACGGAGAGCCCTAAGTCCAGGAGAAGACGGAGAGCCCTAAGTCCAGGAGAAGACGGAGAGCCCTAAGTCCAGGAGAAGACGGAGAGCCCTAAGTCCAGAAGAAGACGGAGAGCCCTAAGTCCAGGAGAAGACGGAGAGCCCTAAGTCCAGAAGAAGACGGAGAGCCCTAAGTCCAGGAGAAGACGGAGAGCCCTAAGTCCAGAAGAAGACGGAGAGCCCTAAGTCCAGGAGAAGACGGAGAGCCCTAATTCCAGAGGAAGACGGAGAGCCCTAAGTCCAGGAGAAGACGGAGAGCCCTAAGTCCAGAAGAAGACGAAGAGCCCTAAGTCCAGGAGAAGACGGAGAGCCCTAAGTCCAGGAGAAGACGGAGAGCCCTAAGTCCAGAAGAAGACGGAGAGCCCTAAGTCCAGGAGAAGACGGAGAGCCCTAAGTCCAGGAGAAGACGGAGAGCCCTAAGTCCAGGAGAAGACGGAGAGCCCTAAGTCCAGAAGAAGACGGAGAGCCCTAAGTCCAGGAGAAGACGGAGAGCCCTAAGTCCAGGAGAAGACGGAGAGTCCTAAGTCCAGGAGAAGACGGAGAGCCCTAAGTCCAGGAGAAGACGGAGAGCCCTAAGTCCAGGAGAAGACGGAGAGCCCTAAGTCCAGGAGAAGACGGAGAGCCCTAAGTCCAGGAGAAGACGGAGAGCCATATGTCCAGAAGAAGACGGAGAGCCCTAAGTCCAGGAGAAGACGGAGAGCCCTAAGTCCAGAAGAAGACGGAGAGCCCTAAGTCCAGGAGAAGACGGAGAGCCCTAATTCCAGGAGAAGACGGAGAGCCCTAAGTCCAGGAGAAGACGGAGAGCCCTAAGTCCAGAAGAAGACGGAGAGCCCTAAGTCCAGGAGAAGACGGAGAGCCCTAAGTCCAGGAGAAGACGGAGAGCCCTAAGTCCAGGAGAAGACTGAGAGCCCTAAGTCCAGAAGAAGACGGAGAGCCCTAAGTCCAGGAGAAGACGGAGAGCCCTAAGTCCAGGAGAAGACGGAGAGTCCTAAGTCCAGGAGAAGACGGAGAGCCCTAAGTCCAGGAGAAGACGGAGAGCCCTAAGTCCAGGAGAAGACGGAGAGCCCTAAGTCCAGGAGAAGACGGAGAGCCCTAAGTCCAGGAGAAGACGGAGAGCCATATGTCCAGAAGAAGACGGAGAGCCCTAAGTCCAGGAGAAGACGGAGAGCCCTAAGTCCAGGAGAAGACGGAGAGCCCTAAGTCCAGAAGAAGACGGAGAGCCCTAAGTCCAGAAGAAGACGGAGAGCCCTAAGTCCAGGAGAAGACGGAGAGCCCTAAGTCCAGAAGAAGACGGAGAGCCCTAAGTCCAGAAGAAGACGGAGAGCCCTAAGTCCAGGAGAAGACGGAGAGTCCTAAGTCCAGGAGAAGACGGAGAGCCCTAAGTCCAGGAGAAGACGGAGAGCCCTAAGTCCAGGAGAAGACGGAGAGCCCTAAGTCCAGGAGAAGACGGAGAGCCCTAAGTCCAGGACAAGACGGAGAGCCCTAAGTCCAGGAGAAGACGGAGAGCCCTAAGTCCAGAAGAAGACGGAGAGCCCTAAGTCCAGGAGAAGACGGAGAGCCCTAAGTCCAGAAGAAGACGGAGAGCCCTAAGTCCAGGAGAAGACGGAGAGCCCTAAGTCCAGAAGAAGACGGAGAGCCCTAAGTCCAGGAGAAGACGGAGAGCCCTAAGTCCAGAAGAAGACGAAGAGCCCTAAGTCCAGGAGAAGACGGAGAGCCCTAAGTCCAGGAGAAGACGGAGAGCCCTAAGTCCAGAAGAAGACGGAGAGCCCTAAGTCCAGGAGAAGACGGAGAGCCCTAAGTCCAGGAGAAGACGGAGAGCCCTAAGTCCAGGAGAAGACGGAGAGCCCTAAGTCCAGAAGAAGACGGAGAGCCCTAAGTCCAGGAGAAGACGGAGAACCCTAAGTCCAGAAGAAGACGGAAAGCCCTAAGTCCAGGAGAAGACGGAGAGCCCTAAGTCCAGGAGAAGACGGAGAGCCCTAAGTCCAGAAGAAGACGGAAAGCCCTAAGTCCAGGAGAAGACGGAGAGCCCTAAGTCCAGAAGAAGACGGAGAGCCCTAAGTCCAGGAGAAGACGGATAGCCCTAAGTCCAGGAGAAGACGGAGAGCCCTAAGTCCAGAAGAAGACGGAGAGCCCTAAGTCCAGGACAAGACGGAGAGCCCTAAGTCCAGGAGAAGACGGAGAGCCCTAAGTCCAGGAGAAGACGGAGAGCCCTAAGTCCAGGAGAAGACGGAGAACCCTAAGTCCAGGAGAAGACGGAAAGCCCTAAGTCCAGGAGAAGACGGAGAGCCCTAAGTCCAGGAGAAGACGGAGAGCCCTAAGTCCAGAAGAAGACGGAAAGCCCTAAGTCCAGGAGAAGACGGAGAGCCCTAAGTCCAGAAGAAGACGGAGAGCCCTAAGTCCAGAAGAAGACGGAGAGCCCTAAGTCCAGAAGAAGACGGAAAGCCCTAAGTCCAGGAGAAGACGGAGAGCCCTAAGTCCAGGAGAAGACGGAGAGCCCTAAGTCCAGGAGAAGACAGAGAGGCCAAAGTCCAGAAGAAGACGGAGAGCCCTAAGTCCAGGAGAAGACGGATAGCCCTAAGTCCAGGAGAAGACGGAGAGCCCTAAGTCCAGGAGAAGACGGAGAACCCTAAGTCCAGAAGAAGACGGAAAGCCCTAAGTCCAGGAGAAGACGGAGAGCCCTAAGTCCAGGAGAAGACGGAGAGCCCTAAGTCCAGAAGAAGACGGAAAGCCCTAAGTCCAGGAGAAGACGGAGAGCCCTAAGTCCAGAAGAAGACGGAGAGCCCTAAGTCCAGGAGAAGACGGATAGCCCTAAGTCCAGGAGAAGACGGAGAGCCCTAAGTCCAGAAGAAGACGGAGAGCCCTAAGTCCAGGACAAGACGGAGAGCCCTAAGTCCAGGAGAAGACGGAGAGCCCTAAGTCCAGGAGAAGACGGAGAGCCCTAAGTCCAGGAGAAGACGGAGAGCCCTAAGTCCAGGAGAAGAAGGAGAACCCTAAGTCCAGAAGAAGACGGAAAGCCCTAAGTCCAGGAGAAGACGGAGAGCCCTAAGTCCAGGAGAAGACGGAGAGCCCTAAGTCCAGAAGAAGACGGAAAGCCCTAAGTCCAGGAGAAGACGGAGAGCCCTAAGTCCAGAAGAAGACGGAGAGCCCTAAGTCCAGGAGAAGACGGAGAGCCCTAAGTCCAGAAGAAGACGGAGAGCCCTAAGTCCAGAAGAAGACGGAAAGCCCTAAGTCCAGGAGAAGACGGAGAGCCCTAAGTCCAGGAGAAGACGGAGAGCCCTAAGTCCAGGAGAAGACAGAGAGGCCAAAGTCCAGGAGAAGACGGCGAGGCCTAAGTCCAGGAGAAGACGGAGAGCCCTAAGTCCAGAAGAAGACGGAAAGCCCTAAGTCCAGGAGAAGACGGAGAGCCCTAAGTCCAGGAGAAGACGGAGAGCCCTAAGTCCAGAAGAAGACGGAAAGCCCTAAGTCCAGGAGAAGACGGAGAGCCCTAAGTCCAGAAGATGACGGAAAGCCCTAAGTCCAGGATAAGACGGAGAGCCCTAAGTCCAGAAGAAGACGGAGAGCCCTAAGTCCAGGAGAAGACGGAGAGCCCTAAGTCCAGAAGAAGACGGAGAGCCCTAAGTCCAGGAGAAGATGGAGAGCCCTAAGTCCAGGAGAAGACGGAGAGCCCTAAGTCCAGGAGAAGACGGAGAGCCCTAAGTCCAGGAGAAGACGGAGAGCCCTAAGTCCAGGAGAAGACGGAGAACCCTAAGTCCAGAAGAAGACGGAAAGCCCTAAGTCCAGAAGAAGACGGAACGCCCTAAGTCCAGGAGAAGACGGAGAGCCCTAAGTCCAGAAGAAGACGGAAAGCCCTAAGTCCAGGAGAAGACGGAGAGCCCTAAATCCAGGAGAAGACGGAGAGCCCTAAGTCCAGGAGAAGACGGAGAGCCCTAAGTCCAGGAGAAGACGGAGAGCCCTAAGTCCAGGAGAAGACGGAGAACCCTAAGTCCAGAAGAAGATGGAAAGCCCTAAGTCCAGGAGAAGACGGAGAGCCCTAAGTCCAGGAGAAGACGGAGAGCCCTAAGTCCAGAAGAAGACGGAAAGCCCTAAGTCCAGGAGAAGACGGAGAGCCCTAAGTCCAGAAGAAGACGGAGAGCCCTAAGTCCAGGAGAAGACGGAGGGCCCTAAGTCCAGAAGAAGACGGAGAGCCCTAAGTCCAGAAGAAGACGGAAAGCCCTAAGTCCAGGAGAAGACGGAGAGCCCTAAGTCCAGGAGAAGACGGAGAGCCCTAAGTCCAGGAGAAGACAGAGAGGCCAAAGTCCAGGAGAAGACGGCGACCCTAAGTCCAGGAGAAGACGGAGAGCCCTAAGTCCAGAAGAAGACGGAAAGCCCTAAGTCCAGGAGAAGACGGAGAGCCCTAAGTCCAGGAGAAGACGGAGAGCCCTAAGTCCAGAAGAAGACGGAAAGCCCTAAGTCCAGGAGAAGACGGAGAGCCCTAAGTCCAGAAGAAGACGGAAAGCCCTAAGTCCAGGATAAGACGGAGAGCCCTAAGTCCAGAAGAAGACGGAGAGCCCTAAGTCCAGGAGAAGACGGAGAGCCCTAAGTCCAGAAGAAGACGGATAGCCCTAAGTCCAGGAGAAGACGGAGAGCCCTAAGTCCAGAAGAAGACGGAGAGCCCTAAGTCCAGGAGAAGACGGAGAGCCCTAAGTCCAGGAGAAGACGGAGAGCCCTAAGTCCAGGAGAAGACGGAGAGCCCTAAGTCCAGGAGAAGACGGAGAGCCCTAAGTCCAGGAGAAGACGGAGAACCCTAAGTCCAGGAGAAGACGGAGAGCCCTAAGTCCAGGAGAAGACGGAGAGCCCTAAGTCCAGAAGAACACGGAGAGCACTAAGTCCAGGAGAAGACGGAGAGCCCTAAGTCCAGGAGAAGACGGAGAGCCCTAAGTCCAGAAGAAGACGGAGAGCCCTAAGTCCAGGAGAAGACGGAGAGCCCTAAGTCCAGAAGAAGACGGAGAGCCCTAAGTCCAGGAGAAGACGGAGAGCCCTAAGTCCAGAAGAAGACGGAGAGCCCTAAGTCCAGGAGAAGACGGAGAGCCCTAAGTCCAGAAGAAGACGGAGAGCCCTAAGTCCAGGAGAAGACGGAGAGCCCTAAGTCCAGAAGAAGACGAAGAGCCCTAAGTCCAGGAGAAGACGGAGAGCCCTAAGTCCAGGAGAAGACGGAGAGCCCTAAGTCCAGAAGAAGACGGAGAGCCCTAAGTCCAGGAGAAGACGGAGAGCCCTAAGTCCAGGAGAAGACGGAGAGCCCTAAGTCCAGGAGAAGACGGAGAGCCCTAAGTCCAGAAGAAGACGGAGAGCCCTAAGTCCAGGAGAAGACGGAGAGCCCTAAGTCCAGAAGAAGACGGAGAGCCCTAAGTCCAGGAGAAGACGGAGAGCCCTAAGTCCAGAAGAAGACGGAGAGCCCTAAGTCCAGGAGAAGACGGAGAGCCCTAATTCCAGAGGAAGACGGAGAGCCCTAAGTCCAGGAGAAGACGGAGAGCCCTAAGTCCAGAAGAAGACGAAGAGCCCTAAGTCCAGGAGAAGACGGAGAGCCCTAAGTCCAGGAGAAGACGGAGAGCCCTAAGTCCAGAAGAAGACGGAGAGCCCTAAGTCCAGGAGAAGACGGAGAGCCCTAAGTCCAGGAGAAGACGGAGAGCCCTAAGTCCAGGAGAAGACGGAGAGCCCTAAGTCCAGAAGAAGACGGAGAGCCCTAAGTCCAGGAGAAGACGGAGAGCCCTAAGTCCAGGAGAAGACGGAGAGTCCTAAGTCCAGGAGAAGACGGAGAGCCCTAAGTCCAGGAGAAGACGGAGAGCCCTAAGTCCAGGAGAAGACGGAGAGCCCTAAGTCCAGGAGAAGACGGAGAGCCCTAAGTCCAGGAGAAGACGGAGAGCCATATGTCCAGAAGAAGACGGAGAGCCCTAAGTCCAGGAGAAGACGGAGAGCCCTAAGTCCAGAAGAAGACGGAGAGCCCTAAGTCCAGGAGAAGACGGAGAGCCCTAATTCCAGGAGAAGACGGAGAGCCCTAAGTCCAGGAGAAGACGGAGAGCCCTAAGTCCAGAAGAAGACGGAGAGCCCTAAGTCCAGGAGAAGACGGAGAGCCCTAAGTCCAGGAGAAGACGGAGAGCCCTAAGTCCAGGAGAAGACTGAGAGCCCTAAGTCCAGAAGAAGACGGAGAGCCCTAAGTCCAGGAGAAGACGGAGAGCCCTAAGTCCAGGAGAAGACGGAGAGTCCTAAGTCCAGGAGAAGACGGAGAGCCCTAAGTCCAGGAGAAGACGGAGAGCCCTAAGTCCAGGAGAAGACGGAGAGCCCTAAGTCCAGGAGAAGACGGAGAGCCCTAAGTCCAGGAGAAGACGGAGAGCCATATGTCCAGAAGAAGACGGAGAGCCCTAAGTCCAGGAGAAGACGGAGAGCCCTAAGTCCAGGAGAAGACGGAGAGCCCTAAGTCCAGAAGAAGACTGAGAGCCCTAAGTCCAGAAGAAGACGGAGAGCCCTAAGTCCAGGAGAAGACGGAGAGCCCTAAGTCCAGAAGAAGACGGAGAGCCCTAAGTCCAGAAGAAGACGGAGAGCCCTAAGTCCAGGAGAAGACGGAGAGTCCTAAGTCCAGGAGAAGACGGAGAGCCCTAAGTCCAGGAGAAGACGGAGAGCCCTAAGTCCAGGAGAAGACGGAGAGCCCTAAGTCCAGGAGAAGACGGAGAGCCCTAAGTCCAGGACAAGACGGAGAGCCCTAAGTCCAGGAGAAGACGGAGAGCCCTAAGTCCAGAAGAAGACGGAGAGCCCTAAGTCCAGGAGAAGACGGAGAGCCCTAAGTCCAGAAGAAGACGGAGAGCCCTAAGTCCAGGAGAAGACGGAGAGCCCTAAGTCCAGAAGAAGACGGAGAGCCCTAAGTCCAGGAGAAGACGGAGAGCCCTAAGTCCAGAAGAAGACGAAGAGCCCTAAGTCCAGGAGAAGACGGAGAGCCCTAAGTCCAGGAGAAGACGGAGAGCCCTAAGTCCAGAAGAAGACGGAGAGCCCTAAGTCCAGGAGAAGACGGAGAGCCCTAAGTCCAGGAGAAGACGGAGAGCCCTAAGTCCAGGAGAAGACGGAGAGCCCTAAGTCCAGAAGAAGACGGAGAGCCCTAAGTCCAGGAGAAGACGGAGAACCCTAAGTCCAGAAGAAGACGGAAAGCCCTAAGTCCAGGAGAAGACGGAGAGCCCTAAGTCCAGGAGAAGACGGAGAGCCCTAAGTCCAGAAGAAGACGGAAAGCCCTAAGTCCAGGAGAAGACGGAGAGCCCTAAGTCCAGAAGAAGACGGAGAGCCCTAAGTCCAGGAGAAGACGGATAGCCCTAAGTCCAGGAGAAGACGGAGAGCCCTAAGTCCAGAAGAAGACGGAGAGCCCTAAGTCCAGGACAAGACGGAGAGCCCTAAGTCCAGGAGAAGACGGAGAGCCCTAAGTCCAGGAGAAGACGGAGAGCCCTAAGTCCAGGAGAAGACGGAGAGCCCTAAGTCCAGGAGAAGACGGAGAACCCTAAGTCCAGGAGAAGACGGAAAGCCCTAAGTCCAGGAGAAGACGGAGAGCCCTAAGTCCAGGAGAAGACGGAGAGCCCTAAGTCCAGAAGAAGACGGAAAGCCCTAAGTCCAGGAGAAGACGGAGAGCCCTAAGTCCAGAAGAAGACGGAGAGCCCTAAGTCCAGAAGAAGACGGAGAGCCCTAAGTCCAGAAGAAGACGGAAAGCCCTAAGTCCAGGAGAAGACGGAGAGCCCTAAGTCCAGGAGAAGACGGAGAGCCCTAAGTCCAGGAGAAGACAGAGAGGCCAAAGTCCAGGAGAAGACGGCGAGGCCTAAGTCCAGGAGAAGACGGAGAGCCCTAAGTCCAGAAGAAGACGGAAAGCCCTAAGTCCAGGAGAAGACGGAGAGCCCTAAGTCCAGGAGAAGACGGAGAGCCCTAAGTCCAGGAGAAGACGGAGAGCCCTAAGTCCAGGAGAAGACGGAGAGCCCTAAGTCCAGGAGAAGACGGAGAAACCCTAAGTCCAGAAGAAGACGGAAAGCCCTAAGTCCAGGAGAAGACGGAGAGCCCTAAGTCCAGAAGAAGACGGAAAGCCCTAAGTCCAGGAGAGGACGGAGAGCCCTAAGTCCAGAAGAAGACGGAGAGCCCTAAGTCCAGGAGAAGACGGATAGCCCTAAGTCCAGGAGAAGACGGAGAGCCCTAAGTCCAGGAGAAGACGGAGAACCCTAAGTCCAGAAGAAGACGGAAAGCCCTAAGTCCAGGAGAAGACGGAGAGCCCTAAGTCCAGGAGAAGACGGAGAGCCCTAAGTCCAGAAGAAGACGGAAAGCCCTAAGTCCAGGAGAAGACGGAGAGCCCTAAGTCCAGAAGAAGACGGAGAGCCCTAAGTCCAGGAGAAGACGGATAGCCCTAAGTCCAGGAGAAGACGGAGAGCCCTAAGTCCAGAAGAAGACGGAGAGCCCTAAGTCCAGGACAAGACGGAGAGCCCTAAGTCCAGGAGAAGACGGAGAGCCCTAAGTCCAGGAGAAGACGGAGAGCCCTAAGTCCAGGAGAAGACGGAGAGCCCTAAGTCCAGGAGAAGAAGGAGAACCCTAAGTCCAGAAGAAGACGGAAAGCCCTAAGTCCAGGAGAAGACGGAGAGCCCTAAGTCCAGGAGAAGACGGAGAGCCCTAAGTCCAGAAGAAGACGGAAAGCCCTAAGTCCAGGAGAAGACGGAGAGCCCTAAGTCCAGAAGAAGACGGAGAGCCCTAAGTCCAGGAGAAGACGGAGAGCCCTAAGTCCAGAAGAAGACGGAGAGCCCTAAGTCCAGAAGAAGACGGAAAGCCCTAAGTCCAGGAGAAGACGGAGAGCCCTAAGTCCAGGAGAAGACGGAGAGCCCTAAGTCCAGGAGAAGACAGAGAGGCCAAAGTCCAGGAGAAGACGGCGAGGCCTAAGTCCAGGAGAAGACGGAGAGCCCTAAGTCCAGAAGAAGACGGAAAGCCCTAAGTCCAGGAGAAGACGGAGAGCCCTAAGTCCAGGAGAAGACGGAGAGCCCTAAGTCCAGAAGAAGACGGAAAGCCCTAAGTCCAGGAGAAGACGGAGAGCCCTAAGTCCAGAAGATGACGGAAAGCCCTAAGTCCAGGATAAGACGGAGAGCCCTAAGTCCAGAAGAAGACGGAGAGCCCTAAGTCCAGGAGAAGACGGAGAGCCCTAAGTCCAGAAGAAGACGGAGAGCCCTAAGTCCAGGAGAAGATGGAGAGCCCTAAGTCCAGGAGAAGACGGAGAGCCCTAAGTCCAGGAGAAGACGGAGAGCCCTAAGTCCAGGAGAAGACGGAGAGCCCTAAGTCCAGGAGAAGACGGAGAACCCTAAGTCCAGAAGAAGACGGAAAGCCCTAAGTCCAGAAGAAGACAGAACGCCCTAAGTCCAGGAGAAGACGGAGAGCCCTAAGTCCAGGAGAAGACGGAGAGCCCTAAGTCCAGAAGAAGACGGAAAGCCCTAAGTCCAGGAGAAGACGGAGAGCCCTAAATCCAGGAGAAGACGGAGAGCCCTAAGTCCAGGAGAAGACGGAGAGCCCTAAGTCCAGGAGAAGACGGAGAGCCCTAAGTCCAGGAGAAGACGGAGAACCCTAAGTCCAGAAGAAGATGGAAAGCCCTAAGTCCAGGAGAAGACGGAGAGCCCTAAGTCCAGGAGAAGACGGAGAGCCCTAAGTCCAGAAGAAGACGGAAAGCCCTAAGTCCAGGAGAAGACGGAGAGCCCTAAGTCCAGAAGAAGACGGAGAGCCCTAAGTCCAGGAGAAGACGGAGGGCCCTAAGTCCAGAAGAAGACGGAGAGCCCTAAGTCCAGAAGAAGACGGAAAGCCCTAAGTCCAGGAGAAGACGGAGAGCCCTAAGTCCAGGTGAAGACGGAGAGCCCTAAGTCCAGGAGAAGACAGAGAGGCCAAAGTCCAGGAGAAGACGGCGACCCTAAGTCCAGGAGAAGACGGAGAGCCCTAAGTCCAGAAGAAGACGGAAAGCCCTAAGTCCAGGAGAAGACGGAGAGCCCTAAGTCCAGAAGAAGACGGAAAGCCCTAAGTCCAGGAGAAGACGGAGAGCCCTAAGTCCAGGAGAAGACGGAGAGCCCTAAGTCCAGGAGAAGACAGAGAGGCCTAAGTCCAGGAGAAGACGGCGAGCCCTAAGTCCAGGAGAAGACGGAGAGCCCTAAGTCCAGAAGAAGACGGAAAGCCCTAAGTCCAGGAGAAGACGGAGAGCCCTAAGTCCAGGAGAAGACGGAGAGCCCTAAGTCCAGGAGAAGACGGAAAGCCCTAAGTCCAGGAGAAGACGGAGAGCCCTAAGTCCAGGAGAATACAGAGAGGCCTAAGTCCAGGAGAAGACGGCGAGCCCTAAGTCCAGGAGAAGACGGAGAGCCCTAAGTCCAGAAGAAGACGGAAAGCCCTAAGTCCAGGAGAAGACGGAGAGCCCTAAGTCCAGGAGAAGACGGAGAGCCCTAAGTCCAGAAGAAGACGGAAAGCCCTAAGTCCAGGAGAAGACGGAGAGCCCTAAGTCCAGAAGAAGACGGAAAGCCCTAAGTCCAGGAGAAGACGGAGAGCCCTAAGTCCAGAAGAAGACGGAGAGCCCTAAGTCCAGAAGAAGACGGAGAGCCCTAAGTCTAGAAGAAGACGGAGAGCCCTAAGTCCAGAAGAAGACGGAGAGCCCTAAGTCCAGAAGAAGACGGAGAGCCCTAAGTCCAGGGGAAGACGGAGAGCCCTAAGTCCAGAAGAAGACGGAGAGCCCTAAGTCCAGGAGAAGACGGAGAGCCCTAAGTCCAGAAGAAGACGGAGAGCCCTAAGTCCAGGAGAAGACGGAGAGCCCTAAGTCCAGGAGAAGACGGAGAGCCCTAAGTCCAGAAGAAGATGGAGAGCCCTAAGTCCAGAAGAAGACGGAG